>NW_007250965.1:282732-284142 GCF_000164805.1 Carlito syrichta | reverse complement strand
TCAGGCAATCCACTCACCTCAGCCTCCCAAAGTGCTGGGATTACAGGCTGAGCCACTGAGCCCGGCTTCACCAGTGTTTACAGTTCTAGATAGCACGGTGGCCATGAGAATGCCCCCAAAGACCTCCAATCACAGGGAATGAAGTTTTCTGATGTCCAACTCAGTGAAGTTTTCTGATGTCCAACTTACTGGCCAAATCTTGAGTAGATTACAGAGGAGTCTGGAATTCTTTTACGCCCTCTTCCTTTGGGTTCAGATCTGGCTGTGGTCTGACCACTCCCCTTTGCATCGCAGTCTGAAAACTCCTTCTTCGCTGGCTCCTCCCAATCTCTCTCACAGACATGTCTCCTCGTAGTATCCTTGCACGTGAAATCCCATCTTGCCATCTGCTTCCCAGAGGTCCCAGGCAAATATACAAAGAGACTCCTTTTTCCCTTCCATATTCATTAATTCAATAAATATTTATAGAGTACCCACGAAACACCAGGAAGGCAAACCAGTTTTCCCAAAACCATCTAGTAATCTGTCTATATTTTCCCTCATTGCTTTGTCATGTCAACATTGTTATTCCTACTATCATTATGGTTACTCTGGTTTCGTGTTACATCTTTGTAGCCAGTAAGACAATACCCCTTCTCTTTAAGATTGGTTGACCTTATAACCTTCACATTTTTTTTTTTTTTTTTTTTGAGTTGGAGTCTCACTCTGTCGCCCAGACTGGAGGGCAGTGGCCGCTCCCGGCCACCGCAGCCTTGACCTGCTGGGCTCCGGCGATCCTTCCGCCTCAGCCTTCCAAGTAGCCGGAACTACAGGCACGCGCTACCACGCCCGGCTGATTTTTTGATTTATTGTAGAGATGAGGTCTCACCAAGTTGCCCAGGCGGGTCTCAAACCCGCGGGCTCAGGCAATCCACTCACCTCAGCCTCCCAACGCGCGGGATTACAGGCTGAGCCCCTGAGCCCGGCCCACATATTTTAAAAAATAACTGGAATTGTGACTGTGACTGAATGGAATGGATAGATTTCACACTGTTAAGTTGTCTCATCTAAGGTCATAGAAGTTACCTCCAATTACTCAGATTGTCTCCATGAGGGTCTTGTGTATACTTGGTTGGATTCATCATTGTATATTTTATGGTGTTGAGGCCGTTGTGCATGGTATATTCTTTTGTTATTATATCTTCTAGTAGGTTATTGCTGGTTTAGAAAAATTTAGTGAATTTATGTTCATTATTGTTGACTCTATCAGTTTCATTATTGTTGACTCTATCTTCATGCTTCAGACTGGAGAAATCTCAAGCCATTCTCCAACCTGATCAATTCTTGGTGATATGACCAACTATTGATCATGTGACTCATTCTTTCTCTCTAGAAACTTGTAAAAATCTTCTTTTTTTTTTTTTTTTTTTG
>NW_007250965.1:265276-282197 GCF_000164805.1 Carlito syrichta | reverse complement strand
TAGAGATGAGATCTCGCCAAGTTGCCCAGGCGGGTCTTGAACCCGCGGGCTCAGGCAATCTACTCACCTCAGCCTCCCAAAGCGTGGGATTACAGACTGAGGCACCGAGCCCGACTGTAAAAGTCTTCTTTATCATCAGTGTTCTGAGATTGTACAGAGATATACAATCTCTGTCTATTTGGACATAGGTCTATTTGGACATAGGTCTATTTTTATCCATTGGGCATTTGGAGGAACTTTTGAATCTGACAACTCCTCTCCTTCAGTTGTATGATTTTTTTCTTGGACTGTTGTTGATTCCTTCCTTCTGTTTCTCTGTCCTACCTTTCTGGAGACTCCTTGTATGCAAATTAGGGTTGATCATCTCATTTTAAAATATTTTCTCTTCTGTTTTCTGTGGCTTTGTCATTTTGCTCTACTTTCTGGGAGATTTCCTCAACTTTGTTGATGCTTATAATACATTTTTCGGGAGTGTTCGGTGGCTCAGCCTGTAATCCCAGCACTTTGGGAGGCCAAGGTAAGTGAATTGCCTTAGTCCGCAGGTTCAAGACCAGCTTGGGCAACTTGACGAGACCTCATCTCTACAATAAATAAAAAAATTAGCCGGGCGTGGTAGCACACATCTGTAGATCTGGTTCCTTGGAAGGCTAAGGTGGAAGGATCACTAGAGCCCAGCAGGTCGACGCTGGGGTGGCCGTGAACATGCCAACCTGGGCGACAAGGTGAGACTCCAACTCGATAAATAAATAAACAAAAATGTTCATTTCCATCAAATGCTTTTAATTTCCAAAAGCTCTTTTTTGTTATTGTTGTTCCCTGAAAACTCTTTTATTATAACATTCTGTTCTTTTCTCCGGGAGTGTGGATGCAACATCTTCTTTAATTTCTCCGAGAACATTGTTTCAGTCATTGTTTCTTGTCTAGCGTTAGCTTCCTCTGGGTTTTGTTTTCCCTCCCCTTCCCAAGTTAGACAGTTGCTTCTACTGTCTGGTGAACCTTGAAAGATCCGCCATGATCAAGACTGAAAGATGCAGCATGGGATGACGCGGGCCCGTGGTTCCAGCTGCTTGAAAGGCTGAGGCGGAAGGACCGCCTGAGCCCAGCAGCCCGAGGCTGCGGTGGCCGTGAGTGTGCCGCTGTGCTCCAGCCTGGGCAACGGAGTAAGACTCTGACTTCAAAAAAAGAATGAAGGATGCAAATACCGATTGGAGCTCTGTATCTGTGGGTTGGGCTTGTCAATTTGAACTTCACCCCAGGGTGATTTGGGTGGACTGTGAGTTGGGGAATCCCTCGCTTTGTTATCCCAGGGTTTTCTTCAAGTCATCATCCTCCAGTCTTTTGCACGGAGCAGACAGGTCTGGCACTCAGCATTCTGACAGCTCCGTAAGCTTAGAGGATGGTGGGAGGAAGTCTGAGCGTTTAGTATTCCGTATGCGTTCAGTCACTGTACCCTTCAAATATGCCTGGTGGGTCCCAATTCAGTGTCTCTGCTTTACTCCGTCTAAAATATGAAGCCTCAGAGCTTTTGCCTGGGTGACGGGAAGGTAATTGTCTGGCCTTGCTGAGTGAGAAAGAAGATCGCCAACAGTGTTCCACCTATTGCTTCTTATTTTGTCCTCTTTGCCCGGTTCCATGGATCCCTGCTGCTAGCTCTGAGCCTTTTAGGATTCTGGGATTCAAGTAGGCCTGGCCATCAGTAAATCCCAGTTATCTTGGGATTCAGCTTCCTCGGGTGTGCCAAAACAGTTTTCCACTGGTGTGTCTGATTTCCACCTTCTAAAATCTTTTGTTTTTGTCTTGTCTTTCAAGTTCCCATCCACGTGGTTTTATGGGCATTCGTGTTTTAATCTCTTGCTCGGTTTTATTGGTAGGGAGCAAAGCCAGTTTCTTATGCTCAATCTGCCATTTTAACCTGGAAATCTTCACCTCTGCATCAGCTTCTCGTTGCTTCTTCCAGATCCTACTTTGTTGGTGACTTCCTTGTCACTGTTTCTGATTTGCTGACGTGCTCAGGAAACCTATATCTTGTCTACCCCAGTTTCTTCCCCTCCACTCTTTTCTTTTGAGGTTTTTGTTTGTTTGCTTTTTGTTTTTGAGTCAGGGTCTTACTCTGTCACCCAGGCTGGAGTGCAGTGGCATGCTCACAGCCACCGCAGCCTGGACCTTCTGAGCTCAGGTAATCCTTCTGCCTTAGCTTTCCAAGTAGCTGGAACTACAGGCACGAGCCACCATACCCGGCTCATTTTTTGATTTACTGCAGAGATGAGATCTTATCAAGTTGCCCAGGTTGGTCTCAGACCGTGGGCTCAGTAGGCAATCTTCTCACCTTGGTCTCCCAAGTCCTGGAATTATAGGCGTGAGACACCATGCCCAGCCTCTTTTTTTCTTACTGCCATTTTTTTCCTACTTAGCTGAATTACTGTAAAAAATAAAAGGCCTGTAAGTGGTCTTCTTGTTTCTAGTCCAGCACAGCTGCCTACCCTATCTCCCCAAAACACCACTCTAAACTTTGCATGGTTGCTCCCTCCTTTCCTTAGAAAGAAACTCCAAACTCCCTAGCCTTTTATTAATTGTACTATACAATCCTTACTGCCTACTTATAAAAATTTATCCGTTACCATCCCTAAATAAGCCAACTACCTCATTGACAGACTATTTGACACACCCTGGGGTGCACATTATACCTTCCATTGTCTTTGCCTTTTCCAGTTTCTCCTCCTTCTCTCTTCCATCTATGCCTCTGACAAACTCTCCATTCTTCAAGATCCTATGCAAATGATAGCTCCTTCATGAAACCTTCCAGGATTCCCCTGACCCTCCTATTTTCCCATACACACCCCCAGCTACTACTTCCATTCTTCCCTCCACTGAAATTTGCATCCCACTTATTGAGTATTGCTTTGGGGAAAGACCGTGCTTTGCTCTCACGTTACAGCAACCATCAACACAGAAGAAGACCTTTGTGATCAAATGTGGGGGCTTCTCCCTACCACCAGGCAGCAGACCAGCTAGGGGTGTCCTCCAATTTCGATGCTGTCTACCTGGAGATAGTGTCATATCCCACAGGTCGAGGGCTCAGTCCCCAAGACTGCTCCCACTGTCAAGACACCAGGTGCACGTCTGGGCCTCTGGAACTCTTGACTGACCGGTTTCAAGCTGGGATTTTCACAGCTCCTCTCTTTGGGTTTGATTTTCTCGAGCGACTCACAGAACTCAGGGAAACACTGGTGTTTACCGATTTATTGTAAAGGATACAGATGGGCCGAGCTAGGTGGCTCAGCCTGTAATCCCAGCACTTTGAGAGGCCGAGGCGAGTGGATTGCCTGAGTCTGAGGGTTCAAGACCAGCCCGGGCAACTTGGAGAGACCTTGTCTCTACAATAAAATAAAAAATTAGCTGGATGTGGTAGCACACACCTATAATTCCGGCTACTTGGAAGTATGAGGCAGAAGGATCGCCGGAGCCCAGCAGGTCAACGCTGGGGTGGCCGTGAGCATGCCACTGCACTCCAACCTGAGAGAAGGAATGAGACTCCAACTCAAAAATAAATAAAAAATAAAGGATACAGATGAAGAGACACATAGTGCGAGGTATAGAGGGAAGTACACAAGGCTCCCACTCCTTCCCTGAGTTCCATCCTATGGGAACCTCCACATATTCAGCTACCCAGAAGCTCCCAAACCTGGTCTTCTTGGGTTTTTCTGGAAGGGGCATAACGTCAGCATTCCGCCTTTCAGAATAAAGGGCAGGACCGTCTCTAGGGTGGGTCTGAAGACCCATAGACAAAAAGACAGGAGAAGCTATCAGGCAGATGAAAGGGAGTCAGGAGAAGGTAAAAGGGCTTTGTGAATTATAAGCCAGGAACCATAGATGAAAACCATTACCTACAGCATAGCACCACAAGCATTTGCTACAGATCTTCTCACATTCATTAATACCCTCGCTTTATATTCCCATTGGATAGGAAGATGCTTGAGGACAAGACCAACCTCATCCATCCTGGCATGCCCATTACCACCTAGTATGCTTTGTCGTGTACTCACCACAAACGCAAGTTAAGGAAGAAGAACCACGTTTCAAATCCCAGAGGCTTGATCTAGGCAGCAAAACATTAAAACAGGAAACCCCATCACAGAAACAAAGGACCGAGTATTACACGTTCTCACTTATAAGCGGACCTTGAACAATGATCTTAATACTATAAGAAAAGGATTGGCTTTTCCACGAGTTTGCCGCCAGAGCACAGGTGTTATGAAAACCACCCCTAAAGGCCAAAATGGAAAAGGAAAAGAAGCACATCATTGTCATCATTGGACACGTTGATTCGGGCAAGTCCACCCCTGCTGGCCACCTGATCTACAAATATGGCAGCATCGACAAAAGAACCATCGAGAAATTCGAGAAGGAGCCTGCTGAGACGGGAAAGGACTCCTTCAAGAATGCCTGGGTCTTGGATAAACTGAAAGCTGAGCATGAACGTGGTATCACCACTGATATTGCCCTGTGGAAATTTGAGACCAGCAAGTACTACGTCACTATGATTGATTCCCTGGGACACGAAGACTTCATCAAAAACATGACTACAGGCACATCTCAGGCTGACTGTGCTGTCCTGATTGTCGCAGCTGGTGTTGGGGAATTTGAAGCTGGTATCTCCGACAACGGGCAGACCCGTGAGCATGCCCTCCTGGCTTACACACTGGGTGTGAAACAACTAATTGTTGGCGTTAACAAAATGGATTCCACGGAGCCACCCTACAGCCAGAAGAGATACGAAGAAATTGTTAAGGAAGTCAGCACTTACATTAAGAAAATTGGCTACAATCCCGACACAGTAGCATTTGCGCCAATCTCTGTTGGAATGGTGACAACATTCAGGAGTCAAGGGCTAACATGCCTTGGTTTAAGGGATGGAAAGTCACCATAGAGATGGTCACGCCAGTGGAACCATGCTGCTTAAAGTACTGGACGGCATCCTCCCACCAGCTCGTCCAACTGATAAGCCCTTGCGTCTGCTTCTCCAGGATGTCTACAAGATTGGTGGTACTGGTGCTGTCCCTGGGCGCTGAGGGGAGACTGGCATTCTCAAACCTCGCATGGTGGTCACCTTTGCTCCAGTCAATGTTACAGCTGAAGTAAAGTCTGTTGAAATGCACCATGAAGCTTTGAGTGAAGCCCTTCCTGGGGACAACGTGGGGTTCAATGTCCGGAATGTGTCTGTCAAAGATGTTTGCTGTGGCAGTGTTGCTGGTGACAGCAAAAATGATCCACCAATGGAAGCAGTTGGATTCATAGCTCAGGCGATTATCCTGAACTATCCAAACCAAATCAATGCTGGCTATGCCCCTGTACTGGATTGTCACACAGGTCACACTGCATGTAAGTTTGCTGAGCTGAAGGAAGAGATTGATCGCCGTTCTGGTAAGAAGCTGGAAGATGGCCCTAAATTCTTGAAATCTGGTGATGCTGCCATCGTTGGTATGGTTCCTGGCAAGTTCGTGTATGTGGAGAGCTTCTCTGACTATCCTCCTCTGGGTCATTTTGCCATCTGTGATATGAGGCAGGTAGTTGCAATGGGTGTCATCAAAGCAGTGGAAAGAAGCCTGCCGGAGCTGGCAAGGTCACCAAGTCTGCCCCCAAAGCTCAGAAGCCTAAATGAATATTGTCCCCAATACCTGCCACCCCAGTCTTAATCAGTGGTGGAAGAATGGTCTCAAAACTGTTTCAATTGGCCATTTAAGTTTAATAGTAAAAGACTGGTTAATAACAAACAGTGCATCATAAAACTTTCAGAAGGAAAGGAGAATGTTTTGTGGACCATTTTGGGGTTTGTGTGTGTGTGTGTGTGTGTGTGTGTGTGTGTGTGTGTGTGTGTGTGTGTTTGTGTGGCAGTTTTAAATTATTACTTTTTGAAATCAATACTTTTTAATGGAAATAACTTGACGAAAAATCTGTCACAGAATTTTGAGATCCATTCAAAGTTTAAGCCGGGCTCGGTGGCTCAGCCTGTAATCCCGCGCCTTTGGGAGGCTGAGGTGAATGGATTGCCTGAGCCCACAGGTTCGAGACCCGCCTGGGCAGCGAGACCTCATCCCTACAATAAATCAAAAAAAATCAACCGGGTGTGGTAGCGCGCGCCTGTAATTCCGGCTCCTCGGAAGGCTGAGGCGGAAGGATCGCCGGAGCCCAGCGGGTCGAGGCTGCGGTGGCCGGGAGTGGCCACTGCACTCCAGTCTGGGCGACAGAGTGAGACTCCAACTCAAAAAAAAAAAAAGAAACAAAGTTTAATGAGAAAAAAGAAAAGAACAGAAAGGAAAAAGACTGGCAGTAGTGGGAAACGGCCAGGGGAAGGTGGAGGCAGGATTGGCACTAGTGGAACTCTGCCAGTGGAATAGGGGGGCACACATCATCAACAAGAGTCCCTGCATAATGAACATTTGTGCACCTAGCCCTGAATTGTGCCCCACATCTTTAAAATTTTAAAAAAATTATAAATAAATAAAAAAAACACGAAACCCCAGCGGCAGCCAGGGCAGAGTGGCGAGTTCTAGTGATGCTTTCCTGCAGACACACTCATTCAGCAGGCTGTTCCCTGTCTCCTCGGAGCCTCATTAACCGTGAGCTCAGCTGGGGGCTAAAGACATGACACAAAAAATAACTGTGGCTTCCACCTTCATGGTAACAGGTTGCAACTGCTGATGTATGACTCTTGGCAGGCAGAACTGGCCCTAAGCCCCGAGTGCCACAGAGGCAGCCAAGGACCCCATGGGAGGTCCCCCATTCCGGCCACCTCAACCTCCTCACCCCTCCAACACACACACACCACCAGGACAGTGATCCAGGTCCCCTACAGCTCGGGATTTGCATAAGGTGAGACAAGAACTCCAGAGAATAAATGCAAAGATACGGGTCGCCTCTTGGCAACAGCCTGGGCTGGTCCTGGACTCTATCAACACTTCTGATACTTTGCCCAGGAACCTTTGCTCCTGGGATCTCTTGCCCAGAGTAGTTTCCTGCTAAGTGTCTGGTGCTTTCCTGCTGAGCCCAGCTGTTTCTTCCCAGGGGCGACCTAGCAACCATTCAACTCTCAGATTCTTTTCTGGTAAGGCGCATGTCTCCCGCTTCCCCCTAGAAAGGGGACTGGACGGCACAATCTGATGAGAGCATTCACACTCATGCATTTACAGTTCAATGTGTTTCCGTACAGGGATGTCTGCATTTTAAATACTGGTATCTGGACACTGCCTTAATTCAGACAAATAAATCCATAATGGATATTTATTTTCTGGAAAGGATGGAGTGGAAGTGGGAGGCTTTGGCATCTCTTAAAATTTCATTGGAAGGTAAACTCTCTTAAAGCTGTTCTTACTGGCAAATGAATGTGTGTTAGAAGAAATCTAAGGTGTTATTACAAAGCGGATGTTCCAGGTAGTATGGACAATTACAGACTTGAGAGCAAACAAACGAGTGAGGAGTTGAAGTGAAAAGATTTTTTTTTAACCATAGCATAAAAAGAAAGAAAGAAAACAAACAAAAAAAAATATAGCATGGTCTTAAGACCAAGGATCTTGTCCCAACTACCAGGGCATTTTTAAATTCTTTGAGTCTTCTAGAGTTACATATTTTCTCAATGTTTTTGAATTGCTAATTTTTTTTTTTTTTTTTTTGAGCTGTAGTCTCACTCTGTCGCCCAGGCTGGAGTGCAGTGGCATGCTCACAGCCACCCTGGTGTTGACCTGCTGGGCTCCAGTGATCCCTCCCCCTCAGCCTTCCAGGTAGCTGGAACTATAGGTGAGCACTACCACGCCCAGCTAATTTTTGATTTATTGTAGAGTTGAGGTCTTGCCAAGTTCCCCGGGCTGGTCTCAAATTCACAGGCTCAGGCAATCCACTCGCCTCGGCCTCCCAAAGTGCAAGGATTACAGGCTGAGCCACCGAGCCTGACCTTGAATTACTATTTTAATAGGCATATGAAAGTTTAAAAACCTCTTACCAGTATTGATAACTTTCCTATAGATTAAATGTATTCCTTTTTTTTATTTGGAGTCACACTCTGTCGCCCAGGCTGAAGTGCTGCGTCAAGCTCACAGCCACTGCAGCCTTGACCTGCTGGCAATCCTTATGCCTCAGCCTTCTAAGTAGCTGGAACTACAGGCACGTGCTACCATGCCATGTTTAGATTAAATGTATACTTATGCCTGTAGTTCCAGCTACTTGGAAGGCTGAAGTAGAAGGATCACCTGAACCCAACAGGTGGAGACTGCAGTGGCCATGAGTATGCCACTGTACTCTAGCTTGGGTGACAGAGTGAGACTCCCACTCAAAAAAAAAAATGTATTCTTAAACTCTCATTGCTCACATTCTTCAAATAGAAACACAATGAATTTTAGGGCAATAAATTATCCTGTTGCCTCGAGATACCCCCAGTATCGCCTACCATGGTATTGTTGTCTGCCTGACTGTAAATAGAAATAAGTGGTATGAAGCTGAAGAGGTGATTTCTATGTATCACTGGGATGCAGAAAGGGGTGGGAGCCTTCCTTAAGGGTATTATTGCAAGGACTAATAGCTCTCATTGTTCAGTAAAGGAAGACTAAGTCTGTCTTAGTCAGTTCTGGCTGCTGTAACAAAATGCCATACACTGAGCATTTGTTAATGGCAGAAATTTGCTCTCTCAGTTCTGTAGTCTAGGAAGTTCAAGGTCAAGGTGCCGACACATTCAGTATCTGATGAGAACCTGTTTCCTGGTTCGTAGACGGCCATCCTTTGCTGTATCCTCCCTGGTAGAAGGGTCTAGCTAGCTCTCTGGGGTCTCTGTTCTAAGGGCACTGATCCTATTCACTTGGGCTCCATCCTAATGACCCAATCCCCTCACAAGGCCCTGCCTCCTGACATCATCGCATTGAGGGAACAGGTTCGACATGACTAGGTCGAGCAAGCTGATCAAAAACAGAAGCAAAATAGTAGAGCAGACCTGGAGAGGATGAGGTGAAGTGAATTTCAGGAAGATGGAGACATTGGATCTCCAGGAATGATCCAATTCTACGTGACTGGGAGAGAGAATGTGATTGACCCAATTTGAGTCAGATTCAGGCCCTGTCCACTCAGGGGTGTTGGGAGGGGCATTGAGGACCGAGTAAGTGAAGGGATGCTATGTGTTGGGGTGACACGGGACACAGGGCTGCCTCTTCCAGTTAAAAGGGGGGAGTGTGGCATCTCTAGAGATGGGTTTGTCATATCTATTACATAGAAGACTATTTAACAACAAAGAAGATATTCACACTCTATGAAGTGACAAAAGTTTGCACTAAATATAGCATAATCCTGATTTAAAATATATATGTTGTGTGTGTATATGTGTATATACATATATATATATAAAGTGTGTGTATGTATACATATATATACATATATATATATAAATGCACAGAAAATTACTGGGAGAATTTCTGGTAGTGGAATTATGGAAGACTCTTAATTTCTTTTTTTATGATCCCTTTTTTCTAAATTTTCTGTAATAAACTAGCATGATGCAAGTAAATAAAGAAAAACACACCATTTTATTTTTATTTAATTATTTTTGTTTAGGTGTGCATGCATGTATGCATTTATTTGTTTTTGAATCTGGGTCTCACTCTGCTGCCCAGGTTCAAGTTATTCTCCTGCCTCAGCCTCCCAAAGTGCTGGGATTACAGACATGAGCCACTGCACCCAGTCAATGTTCTCCCTTCTCTAAGAAGAGGACAACGAATGCTGCTTTGATTCGAGTGTGGCCTGTGTGGTTGGAACTGACAAGATGAACAGAAGTGACAGAATTGGGATCAAGGGCTGCATCTGGTCACCTGGGAGGTGAGGTCCGTGAGCTCGCGGCCACTGAACCTTGATCTGCTTTGCACACCTACGTGCAATTTATAAACCAGCAGGATTGATCCTGCCGAGAGGAAGCCTACAAAAAGGGATGTGCTTGGCGCCCCAGAGCATGCTTTTACTTTATTAACAATAAAGGAGGATGTATTTATTAACCAGGCATGGTGGTGCACACCTATAGTCCCAGCTACTCTGGAAGTTGAGGTAGAAGGATCGCCTGAGCCCAGGAGGTTGAGGCTGTGGTGAGCTATGATGATGACATTGCACTTCAGCCTGGGTAGCAGAGTGAGATCCTGTCTCTAAAGAAATGATAACTTTTAAAAAGGTCTTAATGCAGTAGACACAAGGAATACCACGGGAAGCAGACTAAGTGATTTTTTTTTTCCCAGGGCCAGGACGTAAAGGCAGGTCTTTGGACTTCCCCAGCCCGAGACTCTCTGTCCAGCTCTGGCATCAGTATTCTTCTTCTGCGTCCCTTCACTCAGCCTGGCCTCTGCAGTGTCAACCTGGCTTTGGGGACACCCATCACACAGAGTGGGGGGGCGAGGCAAGGCCATTGTGTTTACAGACACACTGGAGCCATAGTTTTACACCATTGGGGAATTGTTGGGATGTCTGGGTGATTTTATACCATTGGGGAATTGTTGGGATGTCTGCAGATAATTTAGGGTGACACAGCTTGGAAGAGGGGTGTGCTACTGACATCTAGTGGGCAGAGGCCAGGGACGTGGCTCCAGTCCCACTCCACACAGGACAGCCCCACCAGGGAGGGTCGTCCAGCCCCAAGCACCAGGAGTGTCGAGGCAGGAATCCCTGCCCTTGGACACCCCAAGTTCGGTCTGCCATCCCTGGAACCAGATCGCCCCAGAGTTTGATTTTGACAGGAGCTTCTGAAGCTCTGTGAATGTGTGAGAAGCCCCGTCACTGCGTGGCAGGGCCGTGGGGGAGCTAAAAATTGCAGGGTGGAGAGCCCCAGCTCTGATCTTAATTCATTTGCTTTGTTTTTCTTTTTGTTTTTTGAGTTGGAGTCTCACTCCGTCGCCCGGGCTGGAGTGCAGTGGCACGCTCACAGCCACTCCAGCATCAACCTACCGGGCTCTGGCGATCCTTGCACCTCAGCCTTCCACGTAGCTAGAACTACAGGGGCTCGCTACCACACCTGGCTAACTTTTTTTTAAAAATTTATTGTAGAGGCGAGGTCTCGCCATGTTGCCCAGGCTGGTCTCGAACCCATGGGCTCAGGCGATCCACTCTCCTCGGCGTCCCACAGTGCTGGGATGATAAACTGAGCCACCCGAGCCCGGCCGATCTGAACCCATTCGTACATCCAAGAGGCCACCTTCTGTCTCAGTCCTCCGATTTCCCTGAAAGATCTTTCTGCCCCAGGGGGTCATGGGTGCAGAGACTGGAAAACATTTGGTACGGCCCACGGGAAATGCTTCAGAACCATCTGAGCACTTAAGCCAGGCTTAGCCAAGTACGTGGCAGTTGTTGGCGTTCACTCCACCAGGTCAGAGCACAGCTCCTATCGGGGAGGACACCCCCCAGATCGGGTTCCATGGTCCCCTCTCGCCCTGTGCCATTTCCTGGTGCTGGCCAGACCACTCTGGACACCTGAGTCGTCGTGCCCAGGAATCTCATGCCTTTTATTTCCCTGAGACCATCTTATATATCTTCTTGGCGTGTCCTCAGTCTTTTAAGGATTACTGCTAAAAGCAGATTGTCTCTACTAGAAATGTCTTGAGGGCCATGAGTGGGTGTCTAGTGTGCCTTACACATGAACGATGCCCAACCCTTCTCACATTAGCCAACCTGATTTAATAATTAGCGGGCCCGGCCGGATGCGGTGGCTCAAGCCTGTCATCCCAGCACTTTGGGAGGCCGAGGAGACAAGATTGCCTGAGCCCACGGGTTCAAGAACAGCCTGGGTGACTTGGCGAGACCTCATCTCTAGGATAAAATCAAAAAATTAGTCAGGCGTGGTAGCACGCGCCTGTAGTTTTGGCTTCTTGGAAGGCTGAGGCGGAAGGATCGCCTGAGTCCAGCAGGTGGAGGCTGCGGTGACTGTGAGCATACCACTGCACTCCAGCTTGGGCAACAGAGTGAGACTCCAACTCAAAAACATGAAAAATAATTAGCAGGCCCAGCCAGCATCACACTGTCCTGCTGTTCACTGTTATACGTGGCCCCTCTCTTAGCCACGCCGCACATTCTCGTTTCTACTTCATCACTGCTGCACAGAGAGCTATTTCTTACTTTTCTTATCCCTGCTTGTTCCTTTCACCAGAAACTTACAGTAAAGAGGAAAAAAAGAAAACAAAACTCAGAAAGATGAAAAAGGGATGAGACTGACCCAAAATCTGAAAGTTAGAGAATGTCCCTCTGACCCACAACCTTCAGTTATTTTTTTCTTCGAACTTCATCTATCCCTGAGGAACACGAAGTTCCAAATTAATCAGTAAGAAGTTTGGCTCTTCTTTTGTGTGTTTTCTTTTCTTCCTTCCTTCCTTCCTTCCTTTCTTCTTTCCTTTCTTTCTATTTTTGAGTCAGAGTCTCACTGTCGCCCAGGCTAGTGTACAGTGGCACGATCACGGCCACCACAGCCTCGACCTGCTGGGCCCCGGCGATCCTTCCACCTCAGCCTTCCGAGTAGCTGGAACTACAGACACATGCTACCACACCCAATTAATTCTGGATTTATTGTAGAGAGGAGGTCTTGCCAAGTTGTCCAGGTTGGTCTTGAACTCACAGATTCAGGCAATCCACTATCCTCGTCCAAAGTGCTGGGATTACAAGCTGAGTCTTTCTTTTTTTTTTTTGAGGCTGGACCTTTCTCTGTCACCCAGACTGCCATGCAGTGGCATGATCATGGCTCACCTCCATCTGGGCTCAGGCGATCCTGCTGCCTTAGTCTCCTGAGTAGCTAACATTACATAACATTACAGGCACGCGCCACCACGCCTGGCTAGGATTTTTTTATTTTTATAGAGATGAGGTCTCACTATATTGCCCAGGCTGGTCTCGAACTCCTGGGCTCAAACAATCCTCCTGCCTCTGCCTCCCTAAGTGCTGGGATTACAGACGTGAGCACCCACACCTGGCCTCTATTGTGTATTTTAAGATACATAGGCATGGACACATTCTTTGGGAGTCTGAAGTCTTTTTGCTCAAAGGAGAATCCATTTCAGTAAACTGCTGTAAATGTGGCAGCGGTGATGGAGATTCTGTTCGTGTGCAAAGTCACACTTTCCTATTGGGTCTAGTCTCCGAACGGATCAATCTCCCATGAGCAGAAACCAGCACCACAAAATGCCACAGAGAGTAATTCAGAAGTTTTTAAACCTCGGTTCCACAGTGGTAGCTGATCTGCCAGCACTGTGTATAGAGGCGATTTTCTTTTTCTTTTTTTTTTGAGTTGGAGTCTCACTCTGTCGCCCAGACTGGAGTGCAGTGCAGTGGCCGCTCCCGGCCACCGCAGCCTTGACCTGCTGGGGGCTCCGGCAATCCTTCCATCTCAGCCTTCCAAGTAGCTGGAACTACAGGCGTGTGCTACCACGCCCGGCTAATTTTTGATTTATTGTAGAGATGAGGTCTCGCCAACTTGCCCAGGAGGGTCTCCAAACCACGGGCTCAGGCAATCCACTCACTTCAGCCTCCCAAAAGCACGGGATTACAGACTAAGCCACCAAGCCCAGCTTGATTTTCTTTTTTTTTTTTTTGAGTTGGAGTCTCACTCCGTGGCCCAGGCTGGAGCGCAGTGGCACGCTCACGGCCACCCCAGCATCGACCTGCTGGGCTCCGGTGATCCTTCCACCTCAGTCTTCCAAGTAGCTGGGAACGACAGGCACGTGCTACCAAACCCCGCTAATTTTTTGATTTATTGTAGAGACAAATTCTTGCCAAGTTGCCCGGGCTTGTCTCGAACCCAGGCTCAGGCAATCCACTCGCCTCAGCCTCCCAAAGTACTGGGGTTACAGGCTGAGCCACCAAGCCTGGCCAGGGGCAATTTTCATTAATCGTGTGGGACTTCAGGATGTGTTTCTGTTTTGCGAGGTGTTTTGCAGATGCCTGCCTGTTGATGTGTCTTGGTGTGCTCTTTGGACACACACAATTCAGAACGCAAGTAGGTGCCTTTTGCGACTCAAAACCAGAAAAGACCTGCACATTTTAAATTAGACTGAAAACTTAAAAAACAAAGCAAAAAAAACTAGCAGGTCTGAAAGATATATTCCTCTCTCTTTCCTTTTGAAGGCTGCAATTAGACATGATTATGGGGAGAGCAGGTTCTTGGGATCCCAAGAACAGAGGAGTGGGTGGAAGGTATAAACCCAATCATCTGGCGGTCGACTTGCCCCTACCGTAGATGAAACTGCAAAGCTGCCTTTTACTAGGTATCCAGGCCCTGACAGCAAACTGCAGGCCCACAGCTTCATGCCCGTTCCCTTGGGGCATGATTTAAACCAAAAAATCTGCTGTCAGGAAGGAGGGCGAGGCCACTCCAGGAATAGCTGCAGGGTGACGGTGAAAGGTTTTGTCTCCCTTTCAGCCCTGGAAAACTAAGTGAAGCCGATTTCTGATTGATTATTAAACACTTTGCATTAAACGGCTAAAGGCTATTCTGCTCGTTAAATCCACGATTCTTAGCAGAGCTATTTCTGCCGAATTAGATTGTTGGGTGCTGAAAGGGAGACACTGATAATGAGGTGTCACACGTTGGCAAAACTCCCGAGGAAGTTAAAAAAAAAAAGAAAAAGAAAAAGAAAAACTTCCGTCAGCATGGGCTGCAAAATGGATGCTTTTTTTTTTTTTTTTTTGAGATTAAGGAATCCAGTCAACACATATAGGTCAATCACCTTTACTATGGAAACAATTACTCAATATGGTGAGCAGAGGAAGGCCATCTCCTAGAATTCTTGTCTTCTTTTTAGGAAAAGACTCACAGATGGGGCATCGCTCATTCAACGCAGACCGATGCTTTGCAGCGTGAATGCTGATGAATTTCACGCGTCTCCCTCGATTTCTGTAGTGGGGTATTAATGTGTGGTCATTTGTGTGCATCTTTAAAGGTTCTGCACAGCAGTGCTTCACACCACGGTGTTGCGTGCAAATGAAGATTCTTGGGTCTTACCAGGACACTCGGTGGGACTGCACAAGGCATTGCTGTGCCTTTACTTACGAGATGCGTTTTCTTTCCATTTCTGTGGTTTTTATTTTTTTCCCCCGCACTTCACTTGGAATAACATCGTCTCCCATCTATCTGGGGATAAAAGATGATTACCTTTTTGTTCGGCATCCACGAAACTAATACAGTTATTCTGTTGGTTGCTAAGCAACCGAACTGTGTTACCCAGAAGACACCGACTGCACTGCCGGTTTCTTGTTCCCTTTTTTGATCATTGACCGTAGAGAGACTTTGCCTGGTAGGGAGGAAGAGGTCGTTATCAAGAGACTTGAGGAATTAAAAACAAAAACATCGGACTCTCCCAAGTTTTGCCAAAAACTTCTACTTTAGATAAACAAATGTATCCAGCCTAGTCATCTGATAGAATACTAATCAATAAAAAAAAAAAATCCCACGGCACCAGGGATGAAACCAATGCATTAGAAAGAAGCCAGATACAGAAGCGCACAAACTCCATATTTCATCTCATGTATATGAAGCTCTAGAAAAGATAAATCTCATCTAGAGAAATAGAAAGGGGGCGGGGCAGGAGTACTGCTTGAGGCAATGAGTTCGAGACCAGCCTAGGCAACACAGCAAGACCTTGTCTCTACGGATAGTTAAGAACTTAGCCAGGCGTGGTGGAGCACACCTGTAGTCCTGAGATAGAAAAGAACAGGAATTAAGCAGGAAAGCTGACCTCGAGGGTCTTATCTTAAGTAAGCAACTGCATGCCATCTCTGCTTCTGTAAATACGCCGTGAGTAAGCTGCAACATGCCATTTTCCTTAACTGCAGTCTCTGTTTCGCTAAACACGCTTTATTACACCTCCTATGAAAATGTCCATTAAAATGTCTGCTTCAATGCTTGTTGTCAAAGTAGAAGTAACCCTTTCCGGTCCTCGGTGGCTCAGCCTGTAATCCCGCGCCTTGGGAGGCTGAGGTGAGTGGATTGCCTGAGCCCGCGGGTTCGAGACCTGCCTGGGCAGCAAGACCTCATTTCTACAATAAATAAAAAAAATCAGCCGGGCGTGGTAGCGCATGCCTGTAATTCCAGCTACTCAGAAGGCTGAGGCGGGAGGATCGCTGGACCCCAGCAGGTCAAGGCTGCGGTGACCAGGAGCAGCCACTGCACTCCAGTCTGGGCGACAGAGTGAGACTCCAACTCAAAAATAAAACAAAATAAAAATAAAATTGTAAACCCACCAATAGCAAATCCATGAATGTTATAACCAAAAAGTTCTAAAAAAGCGGCTTGAAACTGAGGGTCAGGGCTCAGGTTTTGGGAGGCAACTCCGCCTGAGAATTCCGGAATAAACACGTTCGATGCACCTCTCAGTCTCAGGTGCCTGTTCTGAGAGCATTCATCCCTGTTCCCCAGTTGTTACAGCAACTGAGTGACTGCAGTTGCTGTAACAGTCCCAGCGACCTGGGAGGCTAAGGTGGGAGGATCACTTAAGCCCAGGCGATCGAGGCTGCAGTGAGCTGTGAGTCAAAGAACAAGACCTAAAAATAAAAATAAAAAAATTTTAAGTTTATGGTATAATTCAGTCAACAGATGTTTACTGTGTGCCAGCTTCTGTTTTAGGGTCTGGAGATGCATCAGTGAACAACAGAGGAAATGTGATGGACATTGACTTAGTCAACACAGCACACTACTTATTTGATAATAATAATTATAAGAGGCAGGTGTGGTGACACACCTATAATCTCAGTTACTTAGGAGGCTGGAACAGGAGAATAACTTGAGCTTAGGAAGTTGAGGCTGCAATGAGCTATGATGGTTCCACTGAACTCCAGGCTGGGCGACAAAGCAAGTTCCTGTCTAAAAAAAAAAGGAAAGAGGCCAGGCTCGGTGGCTCAGCCTATAATCCCAGCACTTTGGGAGGCCGAG
>NW_007250965.1:254061-264810 GCF_000164805.1 Carlito syrichta | reverse complement strand
CTGCACTCCAGTCTGGGCGACAGAGTGAGACTCCAACTAAAAAAAAAAAAACAAAAAAAGAAAGAACGAAAGAAACAGGAAGTGGGCTAGTCTGAGACTGGGCAAAAGAAGCTGTGGGGGTAGGGGAGACGCCCATCCTCTGTATCTTCCTTCTGGTAGCTGTTATGCAGATGCAAATCTAAATGCCATTTAAAGGGATGCGTTTGTATGCAAATTGTACCTCAATAGAGAAACCTTTAGTGTGTGTCACAATTTTTTTTTTTTTTGAGTCGGAGTCTCACTCTGTCGCCCAGAGTGGAGTGCAGTGGCCGCTCCCCGCCACCGTAGCCTCGATCTGCTGGGCTCTGGCGATCCTTCCGCCTCAGCCTTCCAAGTAGCCAGAATTACAGGCCTGCGCTACCACACCCGGCAGATTTTTTGATTTATTGTAGAGATGAGGTCTCGCTGCCCAGGCGGGTCTTGAACCCGCGGGCTCAGGCAATCCACTCACCTCAGCCTCCCAAAGGCGCGGGATTACAGGCTGAGCCACCGAGCCCGGCTTGTGTGTCACAGTTTTAAACATTAATTTAGTTGTGTTATTTTGAGGGTTTCTTTCGTTCTTTTTCTATTGAGAGTCATTGTTTTCCAGGGGAAGGAAGTTCATGTCCTGTAGGTGAACTGCAACTTCATTTGTAAAGAAAGAGCTTTGTTTATTTGTTTTAAGGAAGGCTACTTGAGAAGCAGTAAGGTTTCTTCCAGATTTCTTCCTTGAAGGCTTTTTTAATTTTAATGTGTGTAAGGTTATACGTGCAAATACTTTTTAAAGTATGCCACTCCTTAGAAGCAACTGCTTTCAACCTTCTTATGCTCTTTCTCTTGGAATTAATTTTACTTTTCTAGTAAAATGCTTTTACTGCGCGTTTTGATTTTTCAGATTTGCTTTATTGATTTCCTTACTCTGGAAATATTGTGTTGAATGTTCCCTCTCTCCCTCTCTCTTTCTTTTTCTCAATTCTCTCTCTCTCTCTCCCCCCTACCCCCTCTCTCTCCACCCCCCCATCTATCTATCTCCAGTCCTCTGCCCTCCCCAGGCAGTCATACCATAATTTTGTTTAGATTTGGCATTTACTGATTTTGATTGTGTAAATACCATTCTTTGCTGAGATAAGTCGTAAACTGTGATGACTTTTTCTGCCCCACACAACTTTCTGTTTTCTCTAAGTCCATAGGCGCTGGGATTTTGTTTCATGGTGTTTGTGTGTTTGCTCCAGGCTCACCCCACACTGTCATCCTGAACCTCCTTCCATCAGCATCCGCGGGCCCACCCTCATCTCTTGGATCTGATGTACCTGTAGACTTGATCACGTCTTATGAAGCTCCCTCTGAAGGGTTTAATGACAAGTTTGCATGACCAGAGACAGAGAGGGATGCTAAGGCCAATAAAAAGACAGACACAGGCTACCATGAAATAAGAGCTTTGTGGTCTGATATTGCTGTTAAAGCCATGTTCTCATTGTACAATGGAAGACCACAGGAGCGAAGACATTCCTTATGCATCTTTTTGTTTATTTATTTATTGTGAGAGCGGGTATCACTCTGTTATCCAGGATCGGGTGCAGTGGCACAATCATAGCACAAGGGATCCTCCCACCTAAGCCTTCTGAGCAGGTGGGACTACAGGCATGTGCTACCACACCTGGCTAAGTTTTTTTATTTTGGAGACTGGGTCTTGCTATGTTGCCCAGGCTAGTCGCAAACTCTTGGCTTCAGGCGATCCTCCCACTTCAGTCTCCCAAAGTGCTGGTATGAGCCATCACTCCCAGCCCAAAGACAGCCTTTATGAAGCGAACCCTAGTCAATGAACAAAAGTCAAGGCATGAAGCATCCATATCCCATAAACAGATCCTGGATTTGTGTCTTTGGTGCAACTATAATGTCCCCTAAACTGCTTACCAGTCCCTCTTCCCTCATCCCTGAAGGCTGTAACCCAAGAAGAGATACTTTGCTGTTTACTGTAGAAGGTGAAATTCTGAGGGACCCTAGGCAGGCAGGACCGAGATGATCCCAGTGCCTTTGCACAGGAGAACCTCTCTGCCACACGAGAGTTTAGCCTAATTTTATTTATAATAAATAGTGAGTCAACTTAGCCGGGCGTGGTCGTGCGCGCCTATAGTTCCAGCAACTTGGAAGGTTGAGGCGGAAGGATCGCTGGAGCCCAGTATGTCGAGGCTGCGGTGGCTGGGAGCGGCCACTGCACTCCAGTCTGGGTGACAGAGTGAGACTCCAACTCAAAAAAAAAAAAGAGAGAAAAAAAAAGTAGTGAGTCACCAAAAACAGCTAAAGTATCCAACAACAGAGAGGCAATTTAAAAATTGCTTGAGGCCAGGAGTCAGAGATCAGCCTAGGCAACATAGCAAGTCCTCATCTCTACAAAAAATTTTTTAAAAATGAGCTGGGTATGGTGGCACGTGCCTATAGTCCTAACTAATCAGGAGGCTGAAGCAGAAGGATCACCTGAGCCCATGAGGTCAAGGCTGCAGTAAGTAGTGGTCGTGCCCCTGCACTCCAGTCTGGGTGACAGAGTGAGACCCTCGCTCAAAAAAAAAACAACGTTATTTGTTGTCGTCGTTGTACTTTTGTACTTTAGACATACCATTATCTCTAAGCATCACAACAAACCAGCAAGGCAGATCATTGCATTGCCATTTTACTGATGACCAAGGCTCAAAGAGGTTATGCAGTTTGCCCAAAGCCATCTAGCAATTAAAGGTATAAATTTAATTCCAGATCCAGTACTTGTTTCCCTAATCATGCTGCAAGAGAGGCAAGACTTCCTTTTCAGACACCCCGTTCTAGGATTATGTTTTTGTTTCTTGAGTTGACTTACACTCAGCAGATATGTCTTAATTTTTAGTAACCAGGGAAGCAATAAATTGGCAACTCTTAGGGCGTCACTAGCTAGGGTTAAGCATTTCAAATAAGCAAATTGGCAGATACTTGGAAAACCAATAAACTAGGACAACCATCAGAGTTTCCAGGGCTGTAAGTTAAAAAGGCAAACAACACGTATCTGTTGGCAGACGGCCACCGTCCTGTCTGACCTTACAGCACGTGATTTTCAAAACTGTGTGCCCTTAAACTGCAAAATACCTTCTAAGGATCACTATTTTGAAACTTGGGAGGACTACAGAAAAACCCAGATGGCTCGTGTCCAAGAGAATTTTCAAGATCCCACAGAAAATATAACAAGAGCTCAAATGTAGGGATTTTTCCATTTAAAAAAGTGCGGTGTATAGCAACTTGTGACACTTTTTTTTAAAGAAACAGCTGTTACTATAGCTGCCAATGCCATAATCTTGTTTCCTAACTGTGGCTCAGTGGAAGAGATTCATCTTCAAAGGTTTACTTTGAAATCAATCTACACAGAAACCAAGACTAAAATCAGAGAAAACACGGAAGAGTTGGTAATTATACTTCACCATGTCTGAAGCAATTAGACTGCAGAGAACTATGCAAACCATCCCAGCAATGGTTTGAAGGAGATTCCTCACTTTGAAAAGATTTTTTAAAACATCAGTGTCCTTTGTAAACTAATCTTCATTATCAGGGATAAGTCTGAAATGAAGGTTTTATAGCTTTATCACAATTCTCAGAATAATTCATACTCACATGTAAATTACTAAAAATGCATTAATAAGTTACTCCTTCAGGGGCATTTGAATTTAAACCGGAAATGAAGAAGATAAATCTTAAACCACAGACATGACATCCTCACAGGAAACCTTAAGGCAGAAACGAAAGAAACATTGTCATTTCCGAATCTCAGACAGGAGAGAGTCACCCGACCTCTTACCCGCTGACAAGACCTAAGAGATCATCCATTCCCTTTTCCTCATTGTGTAGACCTCTTGGACCGAGAGAAGTAGGTCACTCGCTGCTGTTCAAACTTGGATTTCCTGGCCAGGCCCAGTGGCTCAGCCTATAATCCCAGCCGAGGCAAGAGGACTGCCTGAGCCCGTGGGTTCGAGGCCAGTCTGGGCAACTTGGTGAGGCTTCATCTCTACAATAAATCACAAAAACTAGCCAGGCATGATGGCATACATCTGTAGTTCCAGCTTGGAAGGCTGAGGCTCCTAAGTCCAGTAGATCGAGGCTACGGTGGCCATGAGCATGCCACTACACTCCAGCCTGTGCAACAAAGAGTGAGACTTCAACCCCAAAAAAAGAACTCAAATTTCCTGACTCCCCAGTTCTGGGTTCGGCCCACCCTGCTAGGGTGTTTCTTTCTATGGGAGGAGAAGGTTTGCTTTGTGTCAGAGTAGCTATGGTGTCACAGGACAGAGAGAGATGACTTCACGTGCGCTTAGGGTAAGCCCTAAAATCATTCAGGGTTTTGGGGAGGTGGGATGGGAGTGGGGAGATTTGGCAACCTCAGAGAAAAACCGGAAACGGGCATTTTTCTGAAGATTGTGGCCTTCCATCTGATCTTACTCAAGACAATAAATAGAAAAGGTCATTTTAAAGCAACATCCTGGCTTTAAAGACGTTTTTACCCGCTGCCATAAGAAAGCCCTTCTCTGTGGTCTTAGGGCTGCTATGCAGTTTATTTCTTTTTTTTTTTTTTTTTTTTGAGTTGTAGTCTCACTCTGTCACCCAGACTGGAGTGCAGTGGCCACTCCCGGCCACCGCAGCTTCAACTCACTGGGCTCCAGCGATCCTTCCTCCTCAGCCTTCCAAACAGCTGGAACTACAGCATGTGCTACCACGCCTGGCTGATTTTTTGATTTATGGTAGAGATGAGGTCTCGCCAAGTTGCCCAGGCGAGTCTCAAACCCATGGGCTAAGGCAATCCACTCACCTCAGCCTCCCAAAGTGCTGGGATTTCAGGCTGAGCCACCGAACCCGGCTTGCAGCTTATTTCTCATAAAAGATTATTTTAATTATGATAGAAAATAACCTCAATGTTATTAGCATATAGATCATTGGGTGTGTGACTGATTCCTGCAATGTGTGCTGTCTACAACATGAGTTTAAAAACCACACATGGTTGGGCACGATGGCTCAAGCCTGTAACACCAGCAATTTGGGAGGTCGAGGCAAGAGGATTGCCTGAGCCCACAGGTTGGAGACCAGCCTGGCAACTTGGTGAGACCTCATCTCTACAATAAATCAAAATATTATCCAGGTGTGGTTGTGCGTGCCTGTAGTTCCAGCTACTTGGAAGGCTGAGGTGGAAGGATTGCCTGAACCCAGCAGGTCGAGGCTGTGGTGGCCATGAGTGTGACACTGCACTCCAGCCTGGCCAACAGACTCCAGGTTTAAAAAAAAAAATACATGCCCCTTTTCTGTTTTGGAAAAGGCTCAATTTAATACACAAACCTCTTTTTTTTATTTTTTTATTTTTTAGAAAGCAGGTTTTATTGAGAGGACAGAAAAGCTCCCACAGTGGGAGGGGACCTGAGGGGGTTATCCTACACAAACCTCTTAACAAAAACCCACAGCTGAAATCTTCACAGATAACCCGTCATCGCAGACCTTCCTCCTCTTTGAGTCTTTCTTTTTCTCTGCTGCATTCTTTTTTCTTACTTAGGTATCATTATCGCCTGGAATACCAAGGACGTGCCGAACAATTATTTCCAATTATTCTCATGGAGGATTCAACATTTTGGAAAAAAAAGCAGCCAAAATTATTCGCTCACTTGCACAAAGATATAATTTTAGGGAATTTATGAGGGAAAGTGTCTGCAACCCTATTTTGCCTGAAGCTTGAATAGTTTAAAGCTGGGAAATGTTGTCAGGGTTGGAGTCCAAGTGGAATTAGATTTCCACTTCTAACAAACAAATTGGATCCCAGGGAGAGGAAAGGCGAAAGGGCATTGGCTCATAAACCCACCAGGCTGACCCGTGGTTTGGCACTGTGGACCCAGCCCCAGGAGATTGGAGAGAAACAATCTGTAGGATTGCTTCCGAATGAGATTAGCATTTGAGGTGGTGGGCTGCCCAAGGTCTCCACCAAACACAGCTCCTCGCCCAGAAAGAGGAGACAGCAGCGGGATGCCCAGGGGAAATAAAGACTCATTTTGTATATTTGCAATTTTGCCTTGGGCTCTGGTGACTGTGCAGGTACCAGTGCCTCCATGAAAACATTAAGACCAGATTGGAAAGTGGAGATGCTTCACCAGTCCCAATTCAGTTCGAACCTCCTCTCCTTCAAAGGAAGAGAAGGAATAAGGGAAGAGGAAAAGAACAAGAAGGAGAATATACTTGGGAGGCTGAGAGGGGAGGATGGCTTGAGTCCAGGAGGTCGAGGCTGCAGTGAGCTATGATTGCGCCACTGCACTCCAGCCTGGGTGACAGAGTGAGACCCTGTCTCCAAATAAATAAAAAAATGAACTAATAAATAAGAAATGCCTTTGCTCTTGCGGTCTTTCAGAGTAAGATTCTGATTCAAAAAAAAAAAAAAGAGGATGTATACAAACACTCCTGACATTGGCCTGTATGTGCCAAGAAAATACAAGACTAAGTCACAGCATTTCCAGAGTAACACATCTAGTGAGCTGAATTCTCTCACAATATGTCAACCATCTCCTTGAGCACCAGAGACATGAAGTGTCTGGCATTGTGCTCCACACATGGTGTGTGTGTTCTAGAAGTGTTTGTTAAATCTCCACCCAAATCTGAGTGTCTAGGGCTTCTCATGCTCTGTTGAGGGAAAGTGACTTTTGTGGGTGGGGGTGTGATGGTTAATTGTGTACGTCAACTTGACTGGGCTATGGGGTGCCCAGATTAAAATTGCTTTGGGGTATGTCAGTAGGAATGCTTCCAGGTGAGATTAGCATTTGAATTAGTGGACTGAGTAAAGCAGACGTCCCTCCCCCGTGTGGGGGCCTCATCCAGTCTACTGGGGACCGAAAGGCAGAGGAAGTGCCTCCTGGTGTAACTGGGACATCCCATCTTATCTTTTTCTGTCCTCAAACTGGAATTTACTCTATGGGCTCTCCTGGTTCTCAGGTCTTCAGATTTCACACTTTGGACTTCCATGGGTCTCCAGATTCTGGATGGCAGATTGCAAGACTTCTCAGCCTCTGTGATTGCATGAGTGATATTGAATCTTTTTCTTTCTTTCTCGTTGGAGTCTAACTCCATTGCCCAGGCTGGAGTCCAGTGACATGCTCACCACCATCCCAGCATTGACCTGCTGGGCTCCGGCGATCCTTCCACCTCAGTCTTCCAAGTAGCCAGAACTACAGGCACGCACTACCACACCTGGCTAATTTTTTAATTTATTGTAGAGATGAGGTCTCGCCAAGTTGCCCAGGCTGCTGTCGAACCCATGGGCTCAGGCAATCCCCTCACCTTGGCCTCCCAAAGTGCTTGAATTACAGGCTTGAGCCACTGCACCTGGCCTGGATACCTCTTATCGTAAGTCATTTAATTATTTATATCTATCTAATTTCTCTCGATAGACAGCTGGATAGACTGAGATAGATAGATGATAGACAGACAGATAGACAGACAGACAGACAGACAGACAGACAGATAGATAGATAGATAGATATACAGGGCCCATTGGAAAGCTATTGCAATTTATTTCTCCCATGAGTGGGGTGGGATTGGGAAGTTACAAGGCAGGATAACAAGCCTAAACTCTGAAGGTAGTAGGACAAGGGAGGAGAGAAAAGAAGCCTTTGTAATAGAGACTACAAAGGGTGAGGGTATTTTGGCTATTACCAGTATCCTTCCATTCCCGTCTTCGTAAAGATCAAACCTGTTTTCACCTACTCATGAAACATTACATTTTCTGGCCTTTCTTCCTGCTTGACATGGCCAGGTGGCTAAGCTGTGGTCAAAAAGATGTGAGTGGGACTTCCAGGAAGTTTTCTTGAAAGGCATGGACTGCCAGGAAGAGTTCTTTTTGCATTTCTGCTTTTCCTCTTTCTCTGTCCTTCCTTAAAGATGTAATCGCTGGAGCTCCAGAAGCTAGTTTGAACCACACAGTGGCCTTGGAAATGAAAGCCATCCATGCACTGAAAATGTGAGAGTGGAGAGATCAAAGCATGGGTTCACCGCCCACCTACACAGGACGTGATGGAGAAGTAAGTCTCTACCTTGCTTAAGCAACTGTTACTTTGTGGCTTTCTGTTATGTGTGACCAAACCTAATTTTAACTGCCCAAGAAATCTATCTCCTTTGGTCTTCAAGTGTCCCCAACCAAATGTCACTGGCTTTCCATCTACAGTTACTTTACATGAAGTGTGGTGATAGCTTTTATGTCATGAAATAAGCAAGGACAAAGTTGTTTTAGGATTCAGTTGATTAGAATACTCATTTCTTTTTACTCATGCCCTTTGTGATTTGCCATTCAGAGTTGTAAGAAAGGCAAATTAGTCAACATTCTTTCTAAGCACCCATGCTTCCTTCAACTCCCACTGACCAAGAGTAACGCAGGATCACAAAAAAAGGGAACAACTCCACCTCTGCTACAGCCTAACCAGGTTCTCATGCCCACTGTCCAGAAAAAAAAGAAGCTGGAGGCAGCCATTACAGTGCAGAAAGTTTAATGTTGCAAAGCAGCTCAGTGAGAAGGATGGGAGATAGTTCTCAGATTCGTCTCCCTGAGAATTCAGAGGCTAGGGTTATT
The DNA here is from genome assembly GCF_000164805.1 of Carlito syrichta. Lineage (NCBI taxonomy): Eukaryota > Metazoa > Chordata > Mammalia > Primates > Tarsiidae > Carlito > Carlito syrichta. The sequence goes on along the minus strand of NW_007250965.1, from coordinate 256,190 downwards.
CTATTCTATCTATTCTAATGTACTGAGTTAGAGTCCCACTCTTGCCACCCAGGCTGGAGTGCAGCTGCATGCTCACGGCCACTGTAGCCTCAAACTGCTAGGCTTAGGTGATCCTTCAGCCTCAGCCTTCCAAGTAGCTGGGACTACAGACACACGCTACCCAGCCTGGCTAGTTTGTGTGTGTGTGTGTGTGTGTGTGTGTGTGATTTATTTCAGAGACGAGCTCTCACCAAGTTTCCCAGGTTGGTCTTGAACTCCTGGGCTCAGGCAATCCTCTTGCCTAGGCCTCCCAAAGTGTTGGGATTACAGGCTGAGCCACCGTGCCTGGCCCAGGCTAGGGTTTTCAAAGGAAATTTGATGGGCAGGGTTCTAGGGATGGCTGATTGGTTGATGACATCATAGGGTATCAAAATTGCCTTCATGTCAGAGTTGATTTCTGAGAAGGGGCATCACAGGACAGGTGGAGCCCGCTTCCTGGTATGTATTCTGGGCTTGGGCAGAGCCTCAGAGTCTGTGAGAGTACAGAATCTGAGAAATACCATTGTTAGGTTTTACAGTAAGTGCTACCTAAAACAAGTCCTGTGACCATCAGCTTCCAGCCCCTGGGCAGTGAGCCATCAGAGGGGTAGTTTAGAAGGAAAGTATGGGAAAGGTGATGTCCCCCACTAGAGCCACTCTGTTCTTTTGCATCTTTGCAACCTTATGTCCATTGTTCAAGGGAAGATGTGTTTATTGCCCTTGTAGGGCAACTTCCCCCCTCCTCAGGGGTCAGGTCTTGAAGATAATCAATTGTCCTCTCTTGGAGTGAAAGCAAACTTAGAAATAACAGATGGGGGCCATTGCCTTGTTAGACTCTGGTGTGGTCACGTGCTCTTTGAGCTACGGCTGTCGCCATGCTTCCTGGCTTTGGCCTCCTCCCCCACCTTGGGGAGGTAAATCTTCACTCTCCCTTCTCTTTCTCTACTTTACTTTTAAATAAACTTTTCTTTCTTAACCTTTTTGTGTGTTGCATTACTTGGATCTCTGGGTTACTGGTGCTGCACCTCCCCTCCCTCTCTATCCTCTCCATCCACCCTTACCCTATCTGGACCCTAAATGAATTTGACTTTTGTTTTATCATAAAAAGACAAGAAAAGAAAGAAACAACAGATTGGTTAAGTGCTAATCATAGCTGTAGCTTTCAGGGTCTGGGTCTCTTTTACAGCTTTTGTCGCATGGCCCAATATGAATTTTAGACAGGTGGTTCCATGTCTGAATTCCTTCCCCACTAGCTCTGGAAGACCCAAGAGGAGAGTCCATGCCCAAGTGCTCTGACTCTGTCCTCCTGCCTAACGATACTTCCCCTCTGTCTCTGGCTCCCCGAGCCGCCCAGCAAGAGCGACTCTGCTGCCGGTGAGGGCGAGATCCCTGTCACTGGTCCCCCATGCTCCAGGGGGCTCCAAATTCAGCCTTGCCAGCCTCCTGGGCACCTTGACGCCCGTTGTCCCAACAAGGACATCTTGTGCTTTCCACGTCTGAAGCAGCTTTATCACAAGTGGATCGAAAGAACCCTTTACACATGTCCTTGTTTTTCCATCACAAGCGCCTTTCTCCAGAACCAGAGCTGGATTGCAAGACCCCGAGGGGAAAGTGGACTCCTTGTTATCCTTTGCATTCTGGGCACCTAGCATTGTGCCTGACACCTGGAAGGTATCAAAGTTTTTGCCTGCGTGGGGGCTCCAATGAATAACCCAAATACCTTATATTTGTTTTAGTTTTTAACCCTAAACAATCGTCCTGGCACCAAAGAAAAGGTCTTTCCTGGACACTCTGACTCACCTCTGCATATGAAGAGGATGGATCTCAGGTCCTCAAGCTGTGACTCCTCACCACACATAGACGGGATGCCGTAGAGCGCTGGGAGAGACGAGGCCGTCTTTGGCCTCCAAGACCTTGATATGTCCTGCATTCCATTTTTTCCTATTACTCTAGGTCCCCACCAGGGGCACTGCATGGCAAACCTAAAGGCCAGTGAGGAAGGGTAACTAGCGTAGCTTAGAGATAGATGAATTACTTGCAGGCAGGCATAGCTTAGCTAATTCATTTATTTATGTATTTATTTGAGTCAGAGTCTCACTCGGTCGCCCAGA
>NW_007250965.1:253315-254041 GCF_000164805.1 Carlito syrichta | reverse complement strand
GGTCTCGAACCCACAGGCTCAGGCAATCCACTCACCTCAGCCTCCCAAAGGCGTGGGATGACAGGCTGAGCCACCGAGCCGGGCTAGCTTAGCTAATTTAAAATCCAGGTGGTCAGGCATCCAGTGAGGCACTGTCTTATGAGGACATAACTCTCTAGGACAATACGTGCACTGACCAGGCACAGGAGGTGCTGGGGGATAATGTTTTCAGGAAGAAAGCTAGTTAATCAGTAAAATAATAAGTTTTACCACTATCTCAAGATTTTCACAGGATGCAACAGTAAGAATAGGAACTCATGATCAATAGATTATAGCCCACCATGTAGCACACAAATTTTAGTCTAAGAAATAGATTGCTAGCCGAGCTCGGTGGCTCAGCCTGTCACCCCAGCACTTTGGGAGGCTGAGGTGAGTGGATTGTCTGAGTCCGTGGATTCGAGACCAGCCTGGGCAACTTGGTGAGACCTCATCTCTACAATAAATCAAAAATCAGCTGGGTGTGGTAGTGTGCACCTATAGTTTCAGCTATTTGGAAGGCTAAGGTGGAAGGATTGCCGGAGCCCAGCAGGTCGATGCTGGGGTGGCCGTGGAGTGAGACTCTGACTCAAAAAAAAAAAGAAATAGCTGGGCTCGGTGGCTCAGCCTGTAATCCCATGCCTTGGGAGGCTGAGGTGAGTGGATTGCCTGAGCCCGTGGGTTCGAGACCCTCCTGGGCAACTTGACAAG
>NW_007250965.1:252861-253295 GCF_000164805.1 Carlito syrichta | reverse complement strand
CCGGAGCCCAGCAGGTCGAGGCTGTGGTGGCTGGGAGCGGCCACTGCACTCCAGTCTGGGCGACAGAGTGAGACTTCAACTCAAAAAAAAAAAAAAGAAATAGATTGCTTAATCATTACAAAAATATATATATAGGCACTCAGTTAATAACAGGTCAGGGATCACAGCTTTGATCTACTAGGCTTAGGTGATCCGCCTCAGTCTTCCAAGTAGCTAGAACCACAGAAGCACGCCACCACGCCTGGCTAGTTTTTGTGATTTATTGTAGAGATGAGGTCTCACCAAGTTGCTCAGGCTGGCCTTGAACTCCCAGGCTCAGGCAGGTCTTGAACTCCCGGGCTCAGGCAATTCTCTCTCCTTTACCTCCCAAAGTGCTGGGATTACAGGCTGAGCCACCATGCCTGGCTATAAATGATATCTTTTTTTTTTTTTTT
>NW_007250965.1:246245-252685 GCF_000164805.1 Carlito syrichta | reverse complement strand
GTAGAGGTGAGGTCTCACTGCCCAGGGGGGTCTCGAACCCACGGGCTCAGGCAATCCACTCACCTCAGCCTCCCAAAGGCACGGGATTACAGGCTGAGCCACCGAGCCTGGCTCATAAATGATATCTTAAACGATACTTCGGATTCGCTCTGGAATTCTTTTCTGTGGTGAAGCTAAGAACCCAAAGAGCAACACACCATACCCCACCTGGCATCAGTCGGCATTTAACTTTGGAAGTGGAAGGATACAGTGACCCTGAGACCTCAACTTCCAACTTCTCCCTATTCCTGAAAGGAAGAAGCATCGCGAAACATAAGCATCATGATACTCATTTGAACTTTGGCAGCTTGTAGGACAGGAAGACATGTTTCATGCACTCAGGCTAACCTCCCCAGGGGGACACACACCATTTAGGTGATGCTGTGGGGATGTTGGTTCCTTGGTAGTGCCTGGCTGGATTCCCCCAAGGACTCTTGAATCTGGATCCAGGAATGAGGAGGGTCCTACCTGCTAAGATTCTGCTGCCAACAGCCACTGTGCTGTCCACATAAGAGGGGCAAGCGTGTCAACCCATTAACAAGCTACCCCAAGGTCTTCCTAAAAGGTGGGATTCGATGGGTTACTGTACGGCAGGATTTGAGATGCTAGGCCAATCTCCACGTGGCAGGATAACAGGTGCAACAGTGACAGGGAAGCTGGCTTAGGAAGAAGCCCTCCCACTGTGGCAGAGAGGGGCTAAAAACAGTAAAAATTATTTCTTTTAAAAATCAACCTGCAGCCGGGCTCGGTGGCTCAGCCTGTAATCCCACGCCTTTGGGAGGCTGAGGTGAGTGGGCAGCGAGACCTCATCTCTACAATAAATCAAAAAATCAGCCGGGCGTGGTAGCACATGCCTGTAGTTCTGGCTACTCGGAAGGCTGAGGCAGAAGGATCGCCAGAGCCCAGCAGGTCGAGGCTGCGGGGGCCGGGAGCGGCCACTGCACTCCAGTCTGGGTGACAGAGTGAGACTCCGACTCAAAAAAAAAAAAAAAAAATCAACCTGCAGGCTCCAAAACCTGCTAGACATGGGGCTTGAGAAAACTAAATTGCCACAAGGTACTTTCCTGAAAGTGCAAGATAGTAATCGATTCACAACTTTACCCCCACACCCTTTCTTTGTGAAGTTATCAGTTTACAACCCCTGCTTGTCCTATATATCCTGGAGACAATGCGTTCTTTAAAAATCAGGTTTTGCTAAATACCACCTTACAAATTCCAAAGAAAAATGTATAGCCATACAACCCAACCCCCTCCCTTACCTAAACTAACAGAAAAAACCCCTCTCCTCTTTCTCCGGGTGCCTCAGTCTTGGAGCATTAGCCCACTGAGTCACGCCGATGCTAATAAACCGCTACTTCCTAAGATAGCCTAGGTGTCACGGTCTCTCTGTTTTCTGGCAACACCACCACCTCCTTGGTGAGTTTCTCCACACAACCGTGCTTTCAATCTGGCTAAATCACAAGAGGGAATCTATCTTTTTTCCTCCTTGTAGACCTGGGGCCAGGCACAATACCCAGCATATGTGAGGAGCCCGATAAACACTGATTGAGCAACTAAAGGAAAAGACACATAATAAAATCTCTAATCTATGACGTAAAAAAAAATCTCTGGGAAAATCACAAGGAGGTAACACAGAGAAGACACAGCACAGGAAACACTGGCATATAAATTAGCATGTACTTACGTATAAGGATCCAAGGATTCTGATAAGCCCAAGAAGTCTCACTCTGTCGCTCAGGCTGGACTGCAGTGGCACACTCTCAGCCACAGCCTCAACTTGCTGGGCTCAGGCGAACCACCTGTCTCAGCCTCCGGAGTAGCTGGAACTACAGACATGTGGCACCACTCGCAGCTAATTTTTTATTTATTGTAGGTCTTACCAAGTTGGCCAGACTGGTCTTGAACTCCTGGGCTCAGGCAATGCTCTTGCCTACACCTCCCAAAGTGCTGGGATTATGGGCATGAGCCACCATGTCCAGATGAAAAAGAAGCCTTTAAGACAGCATTGCCAGCTGGGCTCGGTGGCTCAATCTGTAATCCCGCGCCTTTGGGAGACTGAGGTGAGTGGATTGCCTGAGCCCACGGGTTCGAGACCCGCCTGGGCAGGCGAGACTTCGTCTCTACAATAAATCAAAAAATGAGCCGGGTGTGGTAGCACGCACCTGTAGTTCCAGCTGCTTGGAAGGTTGAGGCGGAAGGATCGCCGGAGCCCAGCAGGTCGAGGCTGCGGTGGCCGGGAGCGGTCACTGCACTCCAGTCTGGGCGACAGTGAGACTCCAACTCAAAAAAAAAAGACAGCATTGCCTTGTGTGTCCCTGCCGGCCATGGATGATGAGCCCACCTAGGTTCACAGACAGCCCCAGAGACTTCCAGAAGCTCTTTTCCTCTCTTCCTTCCACCCTGGTTCCTTGTAGTAAAGCAGAGGAGAGGTCAAGGCACCTAGGTTTCGGTCTCACTCCTGACAGTGTTGTGTGTGTGTGTGAGTGAGTGTGTGGGGTTGACTTTGGTCAAATGTTTTAATCGCTCCACATCTCAGAGACGGAGATCACAGAGATCATATTTTCTGCCCCACTAAACTCACAAATTTCTGTTGATATGAAGCTGAGGAGTCAGTTTGAAAATCACTTTTAAACCCCCAAAGTCCAAAAGGCAACAAGTTCTTCTCATTTTCAAAGCTTTTTCTGTCTTTTTCTTCCTTTTTAATTTCCTTAACTCATATATTTTCTTCTTTCCCCTTTTCCAACGCTTTCCTTGTGACACAGTGTTCTCCAGACACAGTGGCTTACACCTATCATCCCAGCACCTTGGGAGCCCGAGGCAAGAGGATTGCTTGAGGCCAGGAGTTTGAGACCAGTGTAGACAACATAGCAAGACCTTGTCTCTTATAATAATTCTATATATTTTTAAATGCTGGAAAATCCTCTGACCCGTGAGTTCTATTTTGTTCTATCTTCCACAAAAACTAGGCAAAGGAGTTTGCACAAAATGAGGGGGGGACTCTCCCAAAGCAATATTTTTTAATTTAAAAAATTGTGTATTTATTCTTCCATGTTTCTGGGGAAACAAAAAAAGTCACTTGAGGCAAGATCAGGTGAATAGGGAGGGTTTGGCCATGCTGTTTTTGGTCAAAGACTGCTGAACACTCAGTGCAGTGTGGGCAGGTGTGCTTGTAAATCAACCATCATGAAATGAGCAAATGCGTTGAAAGAATCTTCAAAAAAAAATTCACTGGGCCAGGCAGGGTGGCTCAAGCCTATCATCCCAGCACCTTGGGAGGCCAAGGCGAGAGAATTGCCTGAGCCCAGGGGTTCGAGACCAGCTTGGGCAACTTGATGAGACCTCCTGTCTACAATAAATCAAAAAATTAGCCGGGCGTGGTAGCACGCGCCTGTAGTTCCAGCTACTTGGAAGACTGAGGCGGAAGGATCGCCGGAGCCCAGCAGGTTGAGGCTGAGGTGGCCGTGGGCGTGCCACTGCACTTCAGCTTGGGCGACTGTGAGACTCCGACTCAAAAAAAAACAAAAAACAAAAATTCACTGAGGCCAAACTCAGCTTCTCACAACAACACTAGCTGGTACACAGATGCCGACGGGTTCGTAGAATACCCACCTAGTAGGGGAAGCCTTCCAAAAAATAATTCTGGGTTTTTTGGGCCCCCCTGTATATGCACAGTGCCTATTATGACAGTGAACAGGACTCTGCGAGATCTTGGCTCGAGGTATGTGCCTAGGGCATGAAAGTAGACAGATTGCTTGTCTGAGCTCAGCGTCCTCAGCAAGGTCGGCACTCTTCATAGTTCAGAGCTTTGATAACAGCCACATTCTTCTCTTCATTGGGAAGCTCTTAGCTAGGCTACTTGGGAGGCTGAGGTGGAAGGATCCCTCGAGGGCAGGAGTTCAAGGCTGCAGTGGGCTGATGGCACCCTACAACTCCAGCCTGGGTAGCCAAGTGAGATCCTGTCTCAGGAAAAAAAAAAAAAGCCCCTAATATGGATGCCAAGTTGTTTGCCTTACATCCCCCGTTTCTCCAAGATCCTCCTTAGACATTACGGGAATCACAGCAATTTGTGATCTCTATGGGAACTTTTGCACAAAGAGAAAAGAAGCTGAAACCAGACGTTCCAAACCATGCCGACGTAGGACAACATGAACCCTGGATTGGAGAAGGAAAATGGCCGAGTGACCCTCAGGATTAAATACAATTTAATTCTGATTAAAGATGGAATGGGCCTGTAGTCCCAGCTACTAGGGAGGCTGAGGCGGAAGGATCGCTGGAGCCCAGCAGGTCGAGGCTGCGGTGAGCCCCGATCGTGCCACGGCACTCCAGCGTGGGCGACAGAGGGAGACGCCAACTCAAAAAGTAAAATAAAATGCATAAAATACAATTAGGGGGACGGTGAGGGAACATCAGTGTCAGCAATGTGGGGGAGGGGCAGCGCTGCTTTGTCAAGTTTCCCTTGGGTCAAGTTATGAAGGATGGACGGTGCCATGAGAACCTGCCGGGACTTGACCCTTTCGGGATTCCAGCAGACGGAAGCGCGGATCCAAAGCCACCGCCGGGCCAAGGGTCTTGCATCCACCAGCTGGTGTGGGATGTGAATGGAGAGGTACATGCCGGCAGGAAGTTTTTCCACAAAAGATCCCAGGCCCGTGGTCCTCAGTTCAGCCCTCAATCAGGGGGGATGATTTCCTTTTAGAGAAGAGAGTCTTCCGGTCGGGCCAGGATGAATAGATCTGATTGCTTTTGTTGTCTCGGACATTCATATCTCTTGTTCTGCGTGCTGTGATTTTCTAGGTCAATAATACTATTTCTCAAGTTGTGAATAAAATCCAGCATTTCAAAAATAGGACTGAATGCCAGTGGCTTGACAGACACTGTTCTGAACTATGATTATTAAGTCCATCCAAGAGGGCCTCTTGGAACAAGAAGAGAGACGTCAAGACATGCTTTTTGAACTCTGGAGGCTGAATATGTGGCGATTTATTTATTTATTTATTTCTGAGTTGGAGTCTCATTCCATCGCCCAGGCTGGAGTGCTGTGGCACACTCACGGTCACCCCAGCATAGACCTGCTGGGCTCTGGCGATCCTTCCACCTCAGCTTTCCAAGTAGCTGGAACTACAGGCGTGCGCTACCACACCCGGCTAATTTTTGATTTATTGTAGAGACGAGGTCTCGCCAAGTTGCCCGGGTGGGTCTCGAACCCGTGGGCTCAGGCAGTCCTCTTGCCTCAGCCTCCCGAAGTGCTGGGATGACAGGTTGAGACACTGAGCCCAACCATGGCAAATTATCGATCAGATGGAAGGCAGATCTTTTTCAGAAGATGACTCTGCCCTTCTAGAAGGAAATGGCACAATGGCTACAAGTTAACCCTGCCCTGTTGTTTCGTCTGAACAGGAGGAAGACAAAGCCGGAAGCCCCACGCTAAAGCAGGGGCTGGTGGTGGAGGAAACAAGGGTCTATAAATACTCGGGCTGACAGCGCAGATGGCTGTGTTAGAAGTGGATGTCTGGGAGGAATGTCTGCTAAGAGGTACGGGCATAAGTTTCTCCAAGTTGTTGACCTGCTTGTTTCTCAAGAGGCTTTGTTAAATGCTTAGAAAAATACACGGAAAAAGTGGGGACAGCAAAGGAAAATTTGGACAGGGGGGAACAAAAGAGAGACCCACCGTGGCAGCGGGTGCCTCTCTCCCCTTTGTGATGAATTTGTGTGACACGTCACCGTTGTATTTATTCTCGAAAATACCCAAGCATCACCTCAAAGGTCCCGGGCCCCTTTTCCCTGGTCACCACTCTAGTGGATAGCACAGCAGAAGATGGAGAGAGCACTGGCTGTGAGCCTGTGGGCATGGAGTTGGCTGGACACAGCAACTTCCTGCTGACTTCCATCTTGGGTCTGGGTCCCTCCACGTGTGTGTCCATCGTCCAGCCTGTGGGTGAGACAGCGGCCCAGTTCCGAGCTGTCTGTTCAGTGAAGTGATGCATCTTGGGTCAGTTGAACCTAGACTTGGGCTTCCGTTCGACTGGAGTGCATGTTTTCTTTGAGAAGTTATCCACTGACCTTGTTTATGGCTTGTCGTTGGTGCCCAATGTGGCAAACTCCTGCGTGAGGCCGGGAGGCCAGGGCGCTTGTCTCCCCAGCATCTAGCACAGAGCTTCTAGCATGAGAAAGAAAAAGCTCCAGGGTCATGGAGACACCCTGTTTGTAAATGTCTCACTAGACCAGGGTTGTCCAGCCTTTCGGATTGCCTGGGTCGCATCCAATAAAGAGGAATTGGCTTAGGCCGCATATAAATTAATGTATACACATAATAAGACTTCTTTTTTTGTTTGTTTTTTAATTTTTTTTTTAATTTAATTTTATTTTTTGAGTTGGAGTCTCACTCTGTCACCCAGACTGGA
>NW_007250965.1:239212-246127 GCF_000164805.1 Carlito syrichta | reverse complement strand
TTGTGGAGAGGAGTCTCGCCAAGTTGCCCAGGCGGGTCTCGAACCCGCGGGCTCAGGCAATCCACTCACCTCAGCCTCCCAAGGCGTGGGATTACAGGCTGAGCCACCGAGCCTGGCTTGTTTTTTAATTTTTAATTTTAAAAATGTGGGGGTACAATTCAGGGTTGGGTATACAAAGCTTCATTATGCAGGCACCCTTGTTGTGGAGGTGTCTTCCCCCTCTCCCAGCATATTCCCACTATTGGCAATCCTTTTCTTAAAGTATTATAATTTTTCAAGGTCTACCTATGAGTGACAGCATGTGATACTCAATTCCTTGTTTCTGCGATAGATCACTCCATATCATAGACTCTAAGTCCATCCAAGTTGCTGTGAAGTTCATAATTTTGTCCTTCTTTATGGCTGTGTAACAGTCCATCATGTATATGTGTCACATTTTTTATATCCAGTCCTCTTTCGCTGGGCAGCATGGTTGGCTCCATGTTTTGGCTATTGTAAATAATGCTGCAATAAACATGCGTGTGCAGAAGACTTCTTTTTAAAATATTTTTGATTCTAAGTTTAGAAAAATGAGAACAATATAAAACGAGTGAGACATTTGACCTTGTTTTTGTAAAACTGACCTAACCACGGAAGTGGTTGCAATTCTTAGTGAGTTCTCAAGGTGCTCGTCAGAGATGTTTGTTTCCAAAAAGTGATGTCATGAATAAGGTGGGATGTGAGCTTCAAAAATGGAAACATGCATGAGGTCACGAAGAACATAAATGTTGAAAACACATGATTTTTTGGGGGGGGAGCAGAGTCTCACTCCGTCACCCAGGCTGGAGGGCAGTGACATGCTCACAGCCACTGCAGCCTCGACCTGTTGGGCTCAGGCTATCCTTCCGCCTCAGCCTTCCTAGTAGCTGGAACTACAGACCCACACCACCACGCCCGGCTAGAAAACACATGATGTTAAAGGGTTTGGTGGGGCCGCATGACTAGCTGTCCTGGGTTGTGTGCGGCCTGAGGGCCTCAGGTGAGACATGCCTATCCTAGATCATGAACTCTTTGATGGTAGGAGTCGCGTCATCTCTTTTAACAGCTAACATCTCAGAGCAACCAGCACCATATCATGCTATTTAGATCTTGACAAAACGGGAAGACTGATGGTCTCCGGGTGGGAAGACTATTACTCTGTCATCTCCCTAATGGAAGAAATCCTCAAGAACGGGGAATGGGCTGGTGGGGGAGGCCTGTACCTGCAGGATATACCCGTGCATTGGGGGCGCAGAAGACCAGGCTGTGAAGCCGGCATCTCATCTCTCCCTACGGTGCATCTGGAAGAAACAATTGCTTGGCATTCATGAAAGGCTTGCAGGAAGGACAAAAGGAACCCCCCAACTCTGAATCAGAATCCTGGCTTTCTGCAAGGGATCTTGGGGTCACTGGAATCCACAAGGGTCAAGTGCTAGAATGAGGAGTGGCATGGTGGAGTGACCAGGGTGGTGCCAGGTATCTGCCTCCCCTTCCTCCAGGCAGTGCCGACCTGTGGCCTGTGGTGACCACCTGCCTCCTCTCTGGGGGCGCAGGCCCGAGTGGCGCTGTGCTGATGGGCTGGCAGTTGGTGTCTTGCTTCCGGAACTGAACCTCTGCGTCCCCGATAGCAACAACCCAGCTCTGAGGATGGTGGCTGCTTCCCACTGTAGTTTTGCCTGCCTGTGATCCGGGCTGAGGGTCTCCTGTCTTCTGACGCTTTCAGGCTGGCTGTTGCCTATAACTCCTGGTAAGGCGGCCAGGCTCTGTGGCTCAGCCTGTAATCCCAGCACTTTGGGAGGCCGAGGCGAAGGGATTGCCTGAGGCCACAGGTTCGAGACCCAGCCAGGTAACTTGGTGAGACCTCGTCTCTACATTAAATCATAAATTAGCCAGGGGTGGTAGCAAGTGTCTATCATTCCAACTACTTGGAAGGTTGAGGTGGAAGGAGCGCCTAGCCTAGCAGGTCGAGGCTGGGGTGGCTGTGAGCGTGCCACTGCACTGCAGCCTAGGCCAAAGAGTGACACTCCAACTCAGAAAAAAAAAAAGATGAGTCTACAGCTAGAGGTGCTAGAAAGTGTAGAAATGGAGGGTGGGGCGTGTCCAAGGGACAAAGGAGACAATCTAGAAGAGTTCTAATGGCTGAAGCTCGGACAATTTGCAACTGAGGCAACAAAATAAATTACAGTAGTAGAGTGGGCCCTCTGTATCTGCAAGTTCCATATTCTCAGATTTAACAACCATGGATCAAAAATATTCAGAAAAAAACATTAAAAAATAATAGGCCAGGTGCGGTGGCTCAAGTCTGTAACCCCAGCACTTTGGGAGGCCAAGGCGAGTGGATTGTCTGAGCCCGCAAGTTCAAGACCCGGCCAGGCCACTTGGCGAGACCTCATCTCTACATTAAATAAAAAATTAGCCAGGCATGGTAACCATGCCTGGAGTTCCGCTTACTTGGAAGGCTGAGGTGGAAGGATTGCCGGAGCCCAGCTGGTCGAGGCTGAGGTGGCCGGGAGCGTGCCACTGCACTCCAGTCTGGGTGATGGAGTGAGACTCTAACTCAAAAAAAAAACAAAAAACTCTTGGTTAGGCAACAGTTTCTATATCCCCCGCTTGCCAATCAGCCATGACTTGCTGTGGCCTTACCTTAGTTCCTGAGAAATAAACTATATCATGAAATTGAAGATGGGTTACTTTTTTTTTTTTGAGTTGGAGTCTTACTCTGTCGTCCAGGCTGGAGTGCAGTGGCACACTCACGGACACCCCTGCATCGACCGCTGGGCTCCGATCCTTCCACCTCAGCCTTCCAAGTAGCCGAAACTACAGGCATGTGCCACCAAGCCCAGCTAGTTTTTTGATTTATTGTAGAGACGAGGTCTTGCCATGTTGCCCGGGCTGGTCTCGAATTTGTGGGCTCAGGCAATCCCCTCACCTCGGCCTCCCAAAGTGCTGGAATTACAGGCTGAGCCACTGAGCCCAGGCTTTTTTTTTTTTTCTTTTATCCAAATTCCTAACAAAGAGGCTTTGGACGTCACACCTGACAAGGACTCACCAGGTGGGGTTTTATTACCTGATTATAGCCTAAGGTTTGTTCTCCAACCTGACTCTGGCATAACATCACATAACAAATAAAGAAGGAAATCAAAGTGTGTAATGGCCCTGCAAAGCCATCTCCTAGGGACTCCCCAGACTCTGGGAACCTTGTGGGATGCTTATCTGTCCTTCCTGAGTCTGCCAATGCAGTACTTCACCTACATATCAACAACCCTAAAGATGTCCACTCCCTCATCTCAACAGAGCATCTCCTTTACTGGTTCCCAAAATTCCTTAGATAGGAGCTACAAATTACCGATCCAGGAATCTTGGAATCCACTTATGACCTGCAAGCCCCCCAGTTGAAAATGTCCCTCCTCCCTGGGCCAAACCAGTGAACACCTCACAGGTACTGATGTCTGGTTTCCTAACTTCTGACTTCCTAAAATGTGTAGAACCAGCCGGGCTCGGTGGCTCAGCCTGTAATCCCGCGCCTTGGGAGGCTGAGGTGAGTGGTTGCCTGAACCCGCGGGTTCGAGACCCGCCTGGGCAACTTGGTGAGACTGCATCTCTACAATAAATCAAAAACATTAGCCAGACGTGGTAGCGCATGCCTGTAGTTCCAGCTATTTGGAAGGCTGAGGTGGAAGGATCACCGGAGCCCAGCAGGTCAAGGCTTCGGTGGCCGGGCGCGGCCACTGCACTCCAGTCTGGGCGACAGAGTGAGACTCCAACTCAAAAAAAAAAAAATGTGTAGAACCAACCCACCCTTCAACCACAGTGAGCACACATCCTCAGGACCTCCTGAGGATGGATGTTCCCGGGCCCAAGTCCTCAAGTTTGGTTCAGAATAAACCATCTAGAAAGATTTAACAGAGTTTGGCATCTTTGGGTTGACGTTATTATAATCATCCCAAGGTGACAAGTTTGGGTTGTGGGGGGACCCCCTGCTCCCCGTGGCCCTAACGGAAATCCAGTTCCTTATTTTCTGTTGCTCCTCCATCCTCCAGCCCAGGCGTTAGGAAAGTTTTGTTATAAAGAACCAGATGGTCATAGTTTCTGGCTTTGTAGGCCGCGTGGTCTCCCTACAGCAGCAACTCTACTTTGCTGTTGTAACACAGAAGCCGTCATAGATGAAGGATTCACAAACCTTATTTTTTTATTTTTTGAGTCAGAGTGTCACTCTGTAGCCCAGGCTCTGTTGCTCACGGCCACCCCAGCTTCGACCGGCTGGGCCCCAGCAATCCTTCCGCCTCAGCCCTCTAAGTAGCCGGAATTACAGGTGCGCTCCACCATGCCCAGCTAATTTTTTGATTTATTGTAAAGATGCTCAGTTTCCCAGTCTGTTCTCGAACCCGTGGGCTCAGGCAATCCACTCACCTCGGCCTCCCAAAGTGCTGGGATGACAGGCCTGAGCTACCGCACCCGGCTCTGGGTGCACAAATCTTATTTACAAAAAAACAATGAATTTGAAGTGAACGCAAAGGTCAGAGTTTCTCAATCCCTGTTCCAGAGCATCGATGTTACCTGCGTGGATCGAGCCGGACCAGAAGTTGCTTCCATATCCAAACCCGCAGGAAGGAACAGGAACGGGCAGCTAAGATGGGAAGCCCTGAACTCTGATGGCTCGGGTCAACTCTACTCACATTTTGTTGGTGAGAACTAGTCACATGTCCATAGCTAGTTAACACGGAGGTCAGGAAATCCAGTCCCTAGATGGGCAGCTTGTGCCCAACCAAACCTATTACTATTAGTAAAGGGAGGCCAGGTGCGGTAGCTTAGTCTGTAATCCCAGCACTTTGGGAGGCTGAGGCGAGAGGATTACCTGAGTCCAGAGGTTTGAGACCAGCCTGGGCAACTTGGCAAGACTTCGTCTCTACAATAAAAAAAATTAGCCAGGCATGGTGGCGTGCGCTTGTAGTTTCAGCTACTTGAAAGACTGAGTCGGAAGGATTGCCTTAGCCCAACAGGTCACGGGTGGGGTGACCGTGAGCATGTCACTGCACTCCAGCCTGGGCAACGGAGTGAGACTCCAACTCAAAAATAAATAAATACAGCTCAATATTTGCCACACTTGCTAATTCTGATTATTTCATTCTGAAAATGCAAAAGCTTTTTTTCCCCTATGAACAACAGTAGTGACACATTTACATACAATGCCCTGCAGATGTTTACAATCTTCTGGGTTACAAAGGAGAAAGGTTATTGACAAAGGTTATCACCTTGTCCTACAGGTGAAGCAACTGATGGAATTGATTCAGGCAACTGGGAATTAGGGTTAAATTTAAAGGTGATGACCCAGATTTTTCCATTATACTGTTTTTAACTTACTGAGTATATTTTTAACTTATTGAGTATAATTTCAATCATTTAATTTCTTTACAATTTAGAGATAGCTATATCTGATTAATTTATAACTTAGGTGATTTCTGCCCCTAATGCAATTTTTTATATTCTATTCTTTTAATTTTTCAGGTCTCAGAGTACAATGTGACTTTTTCATAATATCTCAGCAAACTTGTATTTCTTCCCAATATTTCATCAGCATATAAAAATTATCTTGCACACCAGGCTTTTAGATAATAAGCTGGATGTAGAAGAACCCCTTTTTAACAGGTTATACAATTTTTCTAAAAAGTAGTTTGTGAATATAATTGCATGAGAGTACTGTAATTAGAAGTTATAGTGGTGACATATCACACAGTAATGAGATCAAAACTTTAGATACTCTTAGAATTTCGTTTCTAAAAGCCTATTTAAAAAGCTGTTGAAAAACATTGATTTTAAAATAATTTATTCACAGCTAGGTTCGGTAGCTCAGCCTGTAATCCCAGCACTTTGGGAGACCAAGGTGAGTGGATTGCCTGAGCTGGCGGGTTCAAAACCAGCCCAGGCAACTTGGTGAGACCTTGTCTCTACAATAAATAAAAAATTAACCAGGTGTGGTAGCACATACCTGTAGTTCGGGCTACTTGGAAGGCTGAGATGGAAGAATTGCTGGAGTCTAGCAGGTCGATGCTGGTGTGGCCGTGAGTGTGTCACTGCACTCCAGCCTGGGCAACAGAGTGAAACTCCAACTCAAATAATAATAATAATAATAATAATAATAATAATTTATTTGGTAAATGGTGTTGGGAAAAGTGGCTGACCACATGCAGAAGATTAAAACAAGACCCCTACCTATCACCATACACAAAAAAATCAACTCTCAATGGATCAAAGACCTAAATGTAAAATTTCAAACTATAAGAACCTTAGAAAATGCAGGAGACACCATTATGGAAATTGGAACTGACAATCAATTCCTGATCAAAATCCCAAGGGTCCAGGCCATAAGAGATAAGATAGACAAGTGGGACCTCATCAAACTGACAAGCTCTGCAAAGCCAAAGAAACCATCAAGAGAGTGGGGAGACAGCCCACAGAATGGAAAAAATATTTGCCAACTGTATATCTGACAAAGGCCTAACATCTAAGATCTACAAGGAAGTCAACCCTGCTGAAAAGAAAAAAACAAACGACCCCATTACAAAGTGGGCAAAAATATGAATAGACACTTCTCAAAAGAAGACATATGAGCAGCCAACAGACACATGAAAAAATGCTCAGCCTCATTTAAGTCATCAAAGAAATGCAAATTGAAACCACACTGAGATACCTCCAAAAACAACAGATGTGGCCGGGCTCGATGGCTCAGCCTGTAATCCCAGCACTTTGGGAGGCTGAGGAGAGTGGATTGCCCGAGACCACTGGCTCGAGATCAGCCGGGGCAACGTAGCAAGACCTCATCTCTAAAATAAATTTTTAAGCTGGGCTCGGTGGCTCAGCCTGTGATCCCACGCCTTTGGGAG
Source organism: Carlito syrichta (assembly GCF_000164805.1). Classification (NCBI taxonomy): domain Eukaryota; kingdom Metazoa; phylum Chordata; class Mammalia; order Primates; family Tarsiidae; genus Carlito; species Carlito syrichta. Next base: position 239,228 of record NW_007250965.1, on the reverse strand, counting down.
GCTGAGGTGAGTGGAT
>NW_007250965.1:235878-238943 GCF_000164805.1 Carlito syrichta | reverse complement strand
AATCCCAGCACTTTGGGAGGCCAAGGCGAGTGGATTGCCTGAGCCTGTGGGTTCAAGATCCACTGGGGCAACTTGGCAAGACCTCGTCCCTACAATAAATTAAAAATTAGCCAGGCATGCTAGCACATGCCTGTAGTTCCAGCTGCTTGGAAGGCTGAGGTGGAAGGATCACCGGAGCCTAGCAGGTCGAGGCCGCGGTGGCCAGGAGTGTGCCACTGCTCTCTAGTCTGGGCGACAGAGTGAGACTCTGACTCAAAAAAAAAAAAAATGTGATCTGTATATATGATGAAATATTATGCAGCTGGGCCAGGCACAGTGGCTTAAGCCTGTAATCCCAGCATTTTGGGAGGCTGAGGCAGGAGGATTGTCTGAGCCCGTGGGTTCGAGACCAGCCTGGGCAACACGGTGAGACCTCCATCTCTACAAAAAATTAGCCAAGCATGGTAGCACATGCCTATAGTTCTGGCTACTTGGAAGGCTGTGGCGGAAAGATTGCTGGAGCCCAGCAGGTTGATGCTGGGGTGGCTGTAAGCGTGCCACTGCACTCCTGCCTGGGTGATAGGGTGAGACTCCAACTCAAAAAAAAAAAAGAAAAAGGAAAATAAATATTATGCAGCCATAAAGAAGAACAAAATTATGAACTCTGCAGCAACTTGGATAGACTTAGAGTCTATAATACTGAGTGATCTAACATAGGAACAAAGTACCACATGTTCTCACTCACAAGTGGACCTTGAACAACTATCATAATAGTATAAGAAAGGGATTGGCAATATTGGGAACCTGCCAGGGGAGGGGGCACACCTCGTCAGCAAGGGTACTTGCATTCCTAACCCTGAATTGTACCCCACATCTTTAAAATGAAAAAATAACAATAATTTATTTTCCTACATGTTGATATACAGATTGTGCTGCCAGACCCCATGGGGCAGTGAGAGGTTGGATTAGAAGAAGCAGCAGGAGGGGAGGAGATAGGGTTGAGAAAGAGCTGAGAAGACGAAGAAGAAACGTGAGTGAACTTGTCTCGAGCCCTCACGCTGACCAGAACAGGACCTGCTCCTAAGACCCTCTCAGGGAATCCAGAAGTCAAAGGCCCCTTTCTAGATTCCACGTTCCAGCGTGTGAGCCCCGGAGTCCACACAGCACAGGAGCGTCCTTCAGACTCCGGCTCCTTGCCAAGAAGTCTGTCCACCAGGGCCCTCCCAGTTCACCTGCACACGGTGAAACTGTCCCCTGCTGTGTCTGTGTTTGGGGCCCGGGCCTCGTTCCCATCAGTGTGGCCTTCAGTCTGTGTTTCTGCCAGTTCTGGTTTTCTTTTTTCTCCCGTGACTCTGATCCTTACCTACAGCAAATCAAAGCGCTTAAATTCATTGGGAGAATGATTTCAGTAAGCGACGTTTTCCAGGAGTAACCAACACAGGCTTCCTTCTCCTCCTCTGTACCCTCCATCTCTTCCTTCTCTTCTTTTATTTTTTCATTTTTTTAATTTTTTTGAGTTGGAGTCTCACTCTGTCGCCCAGACTGCAGTGCAGCGGCCGCTCCCGGCCACCGCAGCCTCGACCCACTGGGCTCCGGCGATCCTTCCGCCTCAGCCTTCCCAGTAGCCGGAACTACAGGCGCGCGCTACCACGCCCAGCTGATTTTTGATGTATTGTAGAGATGAGGTCTCGCCAAGTTGCCCAGGCGGGTCTCGAACCCGCGGGCTCAGGCAATCCATTCACCTCAGCCTCCCAAAGGCGCGGGATTACAGGCTGAGCCACCGAGCCCGGCTTATTTTCACTATTAAACAAAAATTTTGTATTGTATTTTTATTTCTTCAGCTAAATTACTTTAAGTTACAGTATATTAAATATATGATAATAGAATCATCCTGCCACTCATCTTTCCACCAATATTTTTAAGTAAAACTTCTGACCATTATTATTCATTTATTCTTCCAAATTAATTTTAGAACACTGCCTTCATATTCTAAAAAACCTTTTGGTATTTAATTGAGAATGTTAAAAAAATGAATTTATATGGAAATAATTGCCATCTCTGAAATAGCAAATCTTTCATTTCAGACACATAGTATGGCTCTCCATTTATTCAAGTCTTCTTTATGCTTTTTGGTAACTTTTTTTTGCTTTTTTAAACAAAGATTCTGCACATTTCTTTATGAGTTTCTTCAGAATTATTAATGGACTGCTACTTGGTTATGTCTTTGGTAGTCTAAAGTCATTTTTCAGGCTTCATCTGGTTTTCTCAGGGACCAATTAGTGAATTGAATGAGTATATGGTAGGGACAATTACCCCTGTATTCTTTTTTTTTTTTTGAGTTGGAGTCTCACTCTGTTGCCCAGACTGGAGTGCAGTGGCCGCTCCCGGCCACCGCAGCCTCAACCTGTTGGGCTCCGGTGATCCTTCTGCCTCAGCCTTCCAAGTAGCCGGAATTACAGGCATGTGCTACCACGCCCGGCTGATTTTTTGATTTATTGTAGAGATGAGGTCTCGCTGCCCAGGCGGGTCTCGAACCTGCGGGCTCAGGCAATCCACTCACCTCAGCCTCCCAAAGGCGCGGGATTACAGGCTGAGCCACCGAGCCCGGCTACCCCTGTATTCTTAAGACCTTTGAAGGTTGCACTAGTCTCTACCTCCCACCCATACTTGGGATATGATTTTTTTTAGATGAATTACTTTGGCCAGCGATGGGGCGTCCATTTGGTCTTCCCCATTCTGATTTCTCCTAACCCAAATGCCAAAGGCCCAGTATGGAGTTTGGACTCACTCAGAGGCTCAATGCACTCTACAGGTGAGCAGTCTTTGAGGGAGCTGAAGGAGGCCTTTGAAAGCACTTTCGGCATCTGGGACAAAAACAAAAGAAAACAAAAACCCCTCTTGTTAAGGGGGCTCTGGGTGGTATATCTTTGTGTTTATTGCATAATTTTATCTCATTTATTAAAAACTTTAATGTATGTAACTGCATATAAAAATATACACACACACACATTTCTAAAAGTACACAAGAAAACATGTTATAAAATGTATAAGTTAAGGGATGATTATTTCATCTACTTTGTTTTTGT
>NW_007250965.1:223725-235858 GCF_000164805.1 Carlito syrichta | reverse complement strand
GGTCTTGCCAAGTTGTCTGGGCTGGTCTCGAACCTGCGGGCTCAGGCAATCCACTCACCTCGGCCTCTCAAAGTGCTGGGATGACAGGCTGAGCCGCTGAGCCCAGCCCCTTCCATTTTTTTTTAAAGTCAGAGTCTCGCTCAGTCTCCCAGGCTGGAGTGTGGTGGCACACTCACGGCCACCGCACCCGTGACTTGCTGGGCTCAGGTGATCCTTCTGCCTCAGCCTTCCAAGTAGCTGGAACCACAGGTGTGCGCCACCATGCCCGGCTTCTTTCCCTTTTTTATTATAAAAGTTAACATGGGTGTATAAAAGTGCCTAAAACATAAATGCACAGAATAGGGAAATATTATAAAGCAAACTTCCATTTAAACCGCCTTTTAGTGTTTTTGCCGTTTTCTGTTTCACTTCTTCCACTTGGGCAAAACGTTTTCCTTTGATGACTCTTTCCATCCAGGGAAGCGAACAAACAAACAAAAAGTCTCTTGAGGCCAGATCAGGTGAATAGGAAGGGTGGGGCATGGCATTTTTGGTCAAAAACTGCTGAACACCCAGTATGGTGTGGGCAGATGCGTTCATAATCACCCACCATGAAGTGGGCAAATGCATTGAAAGAATCTCCAAAAAACTTCACTGAGGCTGAATGTAGCCTCTCACAACAATACTGGCTGGTACACGGATGCCGATGGGTTCCTTGAACACTTGCCTAGTAGGGGAAGCCTGAACTATGAGGGGCCACCCTCCAAAAGATAATTCCATTTTTTCCTCTCCTCCGTTCGCCATGGTTCATCGATTGCTGTGACTGTTGGTGCACACTGGGTTGTTTCCACTTTGGAGCCTTTCTCGAACGTGCTACTGTACACACTCCTATCCTGTTACTAAGGAAAGGCATAGGCACGTATTCCTCTAGGGCTGTGGTTTTCAAAGTGCGGTCCCCAGAAGCAGCCACAGCATCACCTGGGAAATTGCTAGAAAGGGCTAGTCCTGGGTCCCACCCCCAACCTTGAGTTGAGAACAGCAGACCTGTGGGAAAGAGAATAGATTAGGGAACGTCCAGAGACAGAATAGACAGGACTTGCTAGTCAACTGGATGAGAGTGTTGAAACAGAGATACAGGTCGTGAAAGGTGGCCGGGTCTCTGACTTGGGCCGATTGACTGATGGGGCCATTTGTTGAGACAGGATTAGAAGAAGGGTGGGTTCGGGGAAGGGAAGGGAGAGTTGATATTTTGAGCTTGAAGGAGTTTATGGGGGCGTTTACTAGATTTATCCAGTAAACAGCTAGAGTAAGCTTGTGGAGTTCTTAGGAGAGCTGGGGTGGTCCCTGAAGCCCTGACTTGAGTTCTGAGAGTGTCTGTGAAACGAAGGTACATTACTCAGATGGGCCTTGAAGGATGCCAATATTTAAGGGATGGACAGAGACAGAGAGACCTACATGAGTGAGTGGACATGAGTGTCTGGGGTGGTTAGAAAGGTAGAACCCCACAGGGCGTGTGTTGTCTGAGAAGTCAAGGGAAATCACGCTTTGGCAAGAAAAGGAAGTTTAACAGCATCAGAAGCGATTGTGAGAAAAGACAATGTAAGGACTGAAATTGATGAGGCGGTCATTTATAACCTGGGCAAGAAAAGTTTCAGTGAACAAATGGAGGAGGAAGATGCTGAGGGGCTTGGGGGAAGAGACCAGATTGTGGTGGACTGAGAAGGATGTGGTGGAGAAGTCTCACAAAAAATGTGACCATGAAGCAGAAGAGAGATGTGGGTCAGTAGACAATGAGGTCAGGCTGAGATAGTTTGTCATATTTTTTAACAGAAGAGATGTGAACTTTTTTTTCAAGTCAGAGTCTCACTCTGCTGCCCAGGCTAGAGTGTAGTGACACGCTCAGGGCCACCACAGCCTCAACCTGCTGGGCTCCGGCGATCCTTCCACCTCAGCTTTCCAAGGAGCTGGAACCACAGGCATGCGCCGTCATGCCTGGCCCATTGTTTGATTTATTGTAGAGAAGAGGTCTCGCCAAGTTGGCCAGGATGGTCTCGAGCCCCTGGACTCAGGTGATCCTCTTGCCTTCACCTCCCAAAGTGTTGAGATTACAGGCGTGAGCCCCAGCATCTGGCTGACATGAACATTTTTAAAGACCATTAAAAGATGTTGGTAGAGGAAAAGAGGTAAAGTCCAACAAAGAAGACATCCCCAATGGGGTAGGAAGCTTGGGTAGAAGGCTTCCTTGTGGGAGAAGGGACACTTTGCCCATTGTCACAGAAAGGACGAAGGAAGCAGGACAGATGCAGCTGCAAGTTGGTGTGTTGACTTCATGGCAGGAAGTTGAGGGGAGTCTCAGAGTGTGTATTTCCTCTGGAAGATAGAAACCAAGATTGTCAAGTGAGAACAACGAGGGTTGGGGGCCATGGCTGGAGGCCTGTGGAGGGAAAGAGAACCGGGCATGGACAGGCCCCGAGCAGCGGTTTGCCCAGCTGAGGAGGGAGCACCCACCAGGCTGTGCAGGGAGGCTCTTTGGCAGCCCTCAGCCCCGGGCAGGAGCAGGCAGAGAGAAAACTCCATCAGGCGGTCATGTGGGAAGGGAAAGTGTGGGTGAGGCTGGAGCCAGAAAGCCTCAGAAGTGGTCCATGATGGAATCTATGCTGGAAATGGACGGAAACCAGGAGAGGAAGGAGCTCAGAAAGAAGAAGAAAGCTAAGGTCTCCATGGATGGCAGGTTTGACCGAAGCCTCACGAGAAGGCTTACGACAAGATCCAAAGGAAAAGAGGAGAAATCAGAATAAAGGAAACAAGATTACGAGGATCAGATGGAGAAGTGAGTGCCCAGAGACACATGAATAATTCATGACGAACGTGTAAACCACAGAACCAGCCCAAGCTGGTTCAACTTTATGTAATAAAATGGTGAGCTGTTTTGCAGTTGTCCTGGACCCCAGGCTCAAAGTCATGTAACCTGAGCATGCCCAGACGAACCAAGCATGCAACCACAGGTGGAACCTCAGTGCTCAGACCCAGGAACGGGGTCGGGGACCAAATTGAAAAATGGACACCTTGGCAGGATTTGTGATCCAATCAGATTGAGTCCTGGTGTTGGCCTCTGGCATGATGAGGTCAGATCACACCTGCCTATAAAACCTGCCCCAGGCCCTGATGTGATTCCGTCCTGTGTGGCTGTTCTTTGGAGCAGTAGTTGTTCTACCTCCGTCCGCCTTCTCATCCACCTAAGTGCGTGCCACCACCCCATGGAAGATCCGACGGACGTGAACATGAGCCCCCCGAGGCCCCAGGACTATCTTTCCGGTTGTGAACTAAAGGCCAACAAAGACGATCACTTTAAGGTGGGTCATGATGAAAATGAGTACTGGCCAGGCTCGGTGGCTCAGCCTGTCATCCCAGTGCCTTGGGAGGCCGAGGTGAGTGGACTACCTGAGTCCTGATGTTGTTCGAGACCTGCCCGGGCAACTTGGAAAGACCTCGTCTCTACAATACATCAAAAATTAGCCGGGCATGGTAGCGCGTGCCTGTAGTTCCAGCTCCTCAGAAGGCTGAGGAGGAAGGATCGCCAGAGTCCAGCAGGTCGAGGCTGCGGTGGCTGGGAGCGGCCACTGCACTCCAGTCTGGGCGACAGAGTGAGACTCCAACTCCAAAAAAAAAAGGAAAGAAAATGAGCACCAGTTATCTTGAAGAACGATCAGTTTAGAGGCTGTTGCAAAAGATGATTGCACACTGTTGAAGCAGAGGCGATGAATTATGAAGGCAGCCCAGTAAAAGTAACACCGGCAACCTTGAGAATGTCTGTGCAGCCAATGGTTTCCCTGGGGGGCTTTGAAATAACACCACTCGTGGTCTTAAGGTTGAAGTGCGGTTCAGGCCCTGTGCATATCAGTGGACAGCACTTAGTAGCTGTGGGAGAAGATGCAGAGTCGGAAGACGAAGAGGCTGAGGATGTAAAGCTCTTCAGTATATCTGAAAGGAGGTCTGCTCCTGGAGGTAGTAGCAAGATCCTCAGAAAAAAGTAAAGCTTGCTGCTCATGAAGATGACGATGATGATTTGGATGATGAGGAATCTGAAGGAAAAGCTCCAGTGAAAAAATTTATACAAGATACTCCAGCCAAAAATGCACAAAAATCAAACCAGAATGGAGAAGACTCAAAACCATCCACACCAAGATCAAAAGGTCAAGAATCCATCCAAAAACCAGAAAAAAAAAAAACTCCTAAAACACCTAAAGGACTTAGCTCTGTCGAAGACATTAAGGCAAAAATGCAAGCACGTATAGAAAAAGGTGGTTCTCTTCCCAAGGTGGAAGCCAAGTTCATCAGTTATGTGAAGAATTGCTTTCGGATGACTGACCAGGAGGGATTCAAGGTCTCTGGCAGTGGAGGAAATCTCCTTAAGAAAATAGTTTAAGGTTGGGCTCGGTGGCTCAGCCTGTCATCCCAGCTCTTTGGGAAGCCGAGGTGAGTGAGTGGATTGCCTGAGTCCGCGAGTTCGAGGCCAGCCCGGGCAACTTGGCAAGACCTCGTCTCTACCAAAAAAAAAAAAATAGTTTAAACAGTTTGTTAAAATTTTCCATCGTATTTCTTTTCTGTAACAGTTAGTACCTGGCTGTCCTTTTTACAATGCAGAGTGATGACTTTCCCTACTGTGTTTGCTAAATGCTGTCCAGGTTCCTTTGCCAAGAATGTGTTGTCTAAAAATGTCTGTTTAGTTTTTAAAGACAGAACTTCACCCTTTGCTTGGTTTTAAGTTTGTATGGAATATTATGATAGGGCATAGTAGTGGTGGTGGTCAGACATGGAAATGGTGGGGAGACAAAAATACACCTGTGAAATAAACCCAGGATTTCGATAAAAAATAAAAAAAAATAAATAAAATAAAACCTGCCCCAGGCTGGGCTTGGTGACTCAGCCTGTCATCCTAGTACTTTGGGAGGCCAAGGTGAGTGGATTGCCTGAGCCCGTGGGTTCGAGACCCGCCCGGGCAACTTGGCAAGCCCTCATCTCTACAACAAATTTTAAAAAAATCAGCCAGGCATGGTAGCACATGCCTGTAATTCTAGCTACTCGGAAGAATGAGGTAGAAGGATTGCTGGAGCCCAGTGGGTCGAGGCTGCGGTGGCCAGGAGCATGCCATTGCACTCCAGTCTGAGCGATGAAGTGAGACTCCAACTCAAAAAAAAAAAAAAAAGAATTTCTGCTGTGGTCTCCCAAGAAGCCAATATGCCATGCAGTGGACAAGGTCCCATCAGCAACGCTTGATAATACCTTTTTCATTTTAATTTATTTATTTATGATAATTTTTATTTTAATGTATTCTACTTTTTTTGAGTCAGAGTCTCACTCTATCACCCAGGCTGGAGTGCGGTGGCACACTCACGGCCACCCCAGCCTCACCTCGCTGGGCTCTCAGGCCATCCTTCTGCTTTAGCCTTCCAAGTAGCCGGAACTACCACATCTGGCTAATTTTTTGATGTATTGTAGAGATGAGGTATCACCAAATTGCCCAGGCTGGTCTTGAACCCCTGTGAGATAGTTTTTAAATAAATATTTATTAAAGCTCCTCTACATAGTTTAAGCCATAGAAAAAACAATTCCTTTGAATTGATTGTCATTTACATTTTACAGATGAGCAGACAGGTCCAGAGAGCTTAAGAACTTAGCAGACTGATGGGTGGCAAATTGAGAATTAACATAGACCTCGGGCTCACATACAGGTCTGTCTATTGTGGCTCTCCTCAATGCCTTCAATCAATGATCATTTTAGCCCCTATATTTTTATTATTATTGAATAGAGTTTATGTATGTATTTATTTATTTCTGCTTTCTCACTTCCGGTTGTCCATGTCCCTTATTCTTCTTGGGCATAGAGTTTATTTATTTATTTGTTTGTTTATTTATTTGTTTATTCATTTATTTATTGAGTTGGAGTCTCACTCTGTCGCTCAGACCGGAGTGCAGTGGCACGTTCCCAGCCACCGCAGCCTCGACCTGCTGGGCTCCGGCGATTCTTCTGCCTCAGCCTTCCAAGGAGTTGGAACTACAGGGGTGTGCACACCCGGCTAATTTTTGATTGATTGTAGAGATGAGGTCTCACCAAGTTGCCCAGGCAGGTCTCAAACCCGTGGGCTCAGGCAATTCACTCACCTTAGCCTCCCAAAGCGTGGGATGACAGGCTGAGCCACCGAGCCTGGCTAGAGTTTATTTTTTATAGCAGTTTTAGATTCACAGCAAAATTGAAAGGAAGATACAGAGATGTCCCCTATACTCCCTGCCCTCACAGCCTCCTCTATTATTAGTATTCCCACCAAACAATACATTTGCTGAAATTCATGAACCTACGTTGGAATATCATTACCACCCAAAGTCCACACTTTACGTTCCCGCTCAGTCTCGCTGCTGGACCTTCCATGGGTTTGGATAAATGTCTGTCGACAGGTATCCACCATTACAGTATCCACTGCCCTAAATATCTTCTGCCTATTTGCTTTTCTCTCTCCCCTAAACCCAGGCAACCCCTGATCTTTTTATTCTCTCCATAGTTTTGCCTTTTCCAGAATGTCACATTAGGTTTGGCAATTAGGTTCACGAGCCATCCTCGAAAAAGTGCTACACAGCTCATTGCTGAATATCGCTGTAGTCACCTTTGAAGTCCCCCCCTTGGGAAGCTCTGCACCATCGCCAGTGCCTAGTCCACTCGCCAAAGCAATTTTGGAACTCTTTTTCTGGAATGGCCATCAGAGCTGTCGTCATTTGTTGAGATATGACAAGTTCACGAGCATGCCACTGTATGCTTATGTTGGCAGCACTGTACAGATAACTGTATTGGAACACCCTTCCTACTCACCTGATCTGGCTCCCCAATGACTTTTTCTTTACCAGAAGATAAAGGAAATATTGAAAAGAAGACATTTGATGACAGTCACAACATCAAGGGTAATACAGTGACAGCTCTGACGGCCATTCCAGAAAAGGAGTTCCAAAACGGCGTTGATGGGTGGACGAGGCACTAGCGTTGGTGCGAAGTACTTCAAAGATGACTGTAGTGAAATTCAGCAACGTATGTCGCACTTTTTCTAGGGAGCGCTGGTGAACTTAATTGTCAGACCACGTATACTTAAAATTATACAATATGTTACCTTTTCAGACGGGCTTCTTCCCTGTTGTGATGTGCCTTTAAGGTTCCCCTATATCTTTTCATGGCTTCATAGTTCTGTTTAGCTCTGAATAAAATTTCACTGTCTGTATGTATCACAGTTTATCCATGCACCTGCTGAAGGGCATCTTGGTTGCTTCCAAGTTTTGGCAATGATGAAAAAAGTTGCTGTAAACATCAGTGTGCAGGCTTTTATGGGGACAGAAGTTTTCAGCTCCTTTGGATACATGTGAAGGAGCGAGGTTGCTGAATTGGATGGTAAGAATATGTTTAGTTCTGTAAGAAACTGCCAAGCTAGCTTCAAAGTGACTGTATCCGTTTGCATTCCTACTAGCCACAAACGAGATTTCCTGTTGCTCCACATCTTTGACAGCATTTGACGATGTCGGTCCTCTGAATTCTGGCCAATCTGATGGGTGTGTAGTAGTAGTGTCTCCTTGATTTAATTTGATCTTCCCTGATTATATATGATGTTGAGTATATCTTTTCATACATTCCTTTGGCACGTGTCTTCTTTGGCAGGGTGTCTGTTCAGAACTTTTGTTTATTCGTAAATCAAGTTTGTTTTTCTTTCTTTTTCTTTTTTTTTTTTTTGAGTTGGAGTCTCACTCTGTTGCCTGGACTGGAGTGCAGTAGCCAGGGTGCAGCCTTGACCTGCTGGACTCCAGTGATCCTTCCACCTCAGCCTTCCAAGTAGCTGGAACTACAGACATGCGCTACCACACCCGGCAAATTTTTCGATTTATTGTAGAGATGAGGTCTCGCCAAGTTGTCCAGGTGGGTCCCAAACCCACAAGCTCAGGCAATCCACTCACTTCAGCCTCCCAAAGCAGAGCCACCGAGCCTGGCTTCATTTTTTTATTGTTGAATTATAAGACATCTTTGTCTATTTTGGATAATGATCCTTTATCAGATGTGCCTTTTGCAAATATTTTCTCTAAGTCTGTGGCTTGCTTTCTCATTCTTTTGGCAGTTGTCTTTCTCAAAGCAGACGCTTTTGATTTTCATAAAGTCCGGCTTATCGATTATTTCTTTCTTAGATCGTGCTTTTGGCATTGTCTAAAAAGTAATCGCCAAAACCAAGTCTCCTAGATTTTCTTCTATGTTTTATGGCTTTGCTTTTTACACTTAGGTCTATGATCCACTTTGAGTTAATTTTTGTGAAGAGTGTAAGTTCTGTTCTATATATTTTTTTAACATATGGATATCTAGTTGTTCCAACATCATTTGCTGAAGACTAGTAAGCTGTTCCGTTTTTTTAAAAAATAGCTTTTTCTGGAAGACTACCTTCAGCTTAGTCAAGGACATAACATCAAAGTGTCAGGAAAAGCTGTTTCCTACAGGCGAGATTAAATGGCATGGTCTAACTATGTCTGACATTCTGGGTCTGCCCTGGGATGAAATCGAGATAACTGGACTCCCAAGCCTGACGACGGATTACAGTCACTTGGCATCCATCACTCCTGGCTCTGCTTCTGTTCCCTTTTCCATGTGTCCAAGTTCTGCTCCCACTCCAAGGTCTTCCTCAGTATCTACTTCCTCCTCAGTGACTTCTGCTCGTAGATGCCTAGGGCAGTGACTATCTTTGTCACTCACATGAGACTGTTTCACGGTGCAAAAGTACAGACTCCTAAGAAGACAGATATCTCTCGCACTCAGCTATGTTTCTTGTGGGCAGGGACAAGATCATGAATCCTTTGTGTTCTTCATAAAACTCTTAGTACAGAACTTGACACATAGTTTAATAAATGCATGTTAGTTAACTGATTAACTGGGAGAGTTCTTGTGAAAAAGGATAAGTGAGTAGCCACTGGTCTCTGAAAAAAATCTGTGCCAACCTTATCAAACACCACAAAGGAAACTGTGACTTTTTCAAAGCAATTGAATCCAAGTTCTTTTTAACTGGTAACCGCAGTATTTTGTAAACATCAAATGCACAACTAGGAAGTTGTCAATATGTATTTAGTGTATGTAGATGTATATAATATACACGTGGGCATATGTATATATATATGTGTATATATTATATATATGTGTGTATACTAGGAAAATATTAATGCTTGCAACTTTTCATGTTTTTCTTTTCCCTAGTAACAATTTTTTTTTTAGGTTGGGAGACTCACTATCACTCAGGCTAGAGTGCAGGGTCATGAACAGCTCACTGCACCCTCAACCTCCTGGGCTCGGAGCGATCCTTCCACCTTAGCCTCCCAAGTAGCTGGGACTACTGACACACACCACTACACCTAACTAATTAAAACAAAAAATTCTTGTAGAGATGAGGTCTCACTATGTGGCCCAGGTTGGGCTGGAACTCCTGAGCTCAAGCAATCCACCTGCCTTGGCCTCCCAAAGATCTAGGATTATAGGAGGGAACAACTGCACTCAACCCTAGTAATATTTTATAAATGAGCACAATGATCCAAGTTAAATATGCTAACATTTAGGTGCTATCTTAATAGGTACCATTCATTTGACTTGCAAATACTTAATAGTCTGTGAACAAGACTGACTTGGACTCCATTCTCAAGACCTAGGTAAAGTATGTTGCTATTATAAAAATGTCTTTTTGGTCCGGATGCGGTGGCTCAATCCTGTAATCTCAGCACTTTGGGAGGCCAAGGTGAGAGGATTGCCTGAGCCCATGGGCTCAAGACCAGCCTGGGCAACTTGGTGAGACCTCATCTCTACAATAAATTGAAAAATTAGCTGGGCGTGGTAGTGAGCGCCTATAATTCAGGCTACTTGAAAGGTTGAGGCAGAAGGATTGCCTGAGCCCAGCAGGTCGATGCCGGGATGACCGTGAGCGTGCTACTGCACTCTAGCCTGGGCGACGGAGTAAGTCTCCAACTCAAAAAAAAAAAAAAAAAAGATATTGCGGAGTAATTAATATAAGATCAAGAGAAAGCACTTACAGTATATTTTGATCTGTTAAGAAAGCCCGTCCAGCAATTTTTTAAATGCACGCATGCCATCCTCATGGGGCTGTCTTTCTTTCTTACCCAACTCAGCTTTGTTGCCCTGGACTATTTAACACGAGGCCCCTGCTGGGCATAATGCCTTGTTTCCTGCGTGCAGATAAGGGCACCGCTTTTTAATGACATGTTGTTGCAGCCTTAGAGATTTTCAGCTTCAACAATGTTGTGTTTTTCCCCTGCTTAGCCAGGAATTGGATCAATAAAGTAAAAGTAGAATGAGTTTCCCTGCTTTATTTTAGTAGGTTATCTGATACTATTTGCTTTTTCGGTGTTAGTCAATATTAGTGTCTCCAGGGAGGAGGAACTGATATCTCGTCCCTAAACCCGTTTCTCTACAAGCCTCAATAAAACGCCAGTCAAGACGAAAGACACCGGCGTAAAAAGCGGTTCTCAAGCAAATGACAGCTCAGCCCAATTCCCACCACGAGAATGTCCTTGGCTGAGACTGGGAGAAGTGACACTTGGGGCTTGGGGACGCTTGGGACCTGGCGCTTGGGGCTGCGCCACAGGTTAGAATCAGCTTGGAGGGCGGGTTGCGTGGAGTCTGTGAGAGGACAGTATGGCCACCTTGCCCCACGGGGACCCACAGAGACCCGAGGGCAGCTCAGGGATGGATTTGAAAGCTCAGGTGTTTTCAGACAGGTACGAAAAGGGAAATTCTTCTGCTCACATCCTGGCTTTCTCAGGCCGTAGCAAGTTTATTACATTGAGGGGGTGATGGACATTTCCTTTCCTTGTTTCTGGAAACATCCACTCCTTTCCTCCTTCTCCCTCCTGGTTTCTACGAGGGTTGTGTCAAGGCTGGAGACCCTTGAAGAAAGAGCTGGAGCTGCCTGGTACGTTGAGAAAGTGAGATTCCACAGAGAATCACGACCCTCTTGTCTTGTTTCTTTGAGCTTCTAGGCTTAATCCAGTTTCAGAGAACCAGGCCAGGTGGGTTCTTTCTCCTCCGTGTGGAATGTTCACCTTAACCATGACAAGGGTACCCAAGAAAGCTCATCAAATGACTCCTCGACAACAGTTAAAACCCAAATCGAAGCTGGACTGTATAAAAACAAATGTGGTACATATGCACAATGGAATATTATGCAGCCATAAAAAAGGACAAACATGGACTTTGCAGCAACTTGAATGGATGTAGAATCTATCATACTCAGTGATCTATCACAGAAACAAAGCACGGAGTACCACATGTTCTCACTCCTAAGCGGACCTTGAACAATTATCATAATTCTGTAAGAAAGGGATTGGCGGTAGTGGGAAACTACCGGGGTGGGGGGAGTGGCAGTTGAGGGAAACTGCCAGGGGAGGGAGGCGCAGACCTCATCAACAAAGATACCTGCATAATGAACATTTGTATACTTAACTCTGAATTGTACCCCACATCCTTAAAATAAAAAAATTTTTAAAAGCCCAAATCATTTCCCAGTAAGCGTCCGCAGGACTGTGGTATGAATGAACCTTGCATGTGACCATGGTCATTATCTGGGCTCTCTTTTTGCATCTGAGGCACTAAGACCTTTTGATAAACTTAGGATCTAGACTTCTGTGCTTCCAAACCCTGCTCTGGACCAGGCCGAGCTTGCCTGTAAAAACAATGGAGAAAGTGAGGGTGCGCTGGACCTGAACCCCAGCTCTGACGTTAAGTGTCTGCGTGACCTTGAGCAATGCATGCTGCTCCCTTTCCTCATCTGTAAAAAAGAAGGGGTTGAATCAGGTGGGGAAGCTTCTGGTTTCCTTTCCCACAGGTCAAAAGTCATACCTTTAAGCCTACTTAAGATGTGCAGCGTATGTATACAATGGAATAAAGTGTCTGCTCCAGAATGCTGTCATTTACAATAGGGGGAGCATGATAGGCTGAGCAGATGTCTAAGGAAAACTGTTGGCCGCACCAATAAAATTCAGCTCTTCTAGCTGGGCTTGGTGGCTTAGCCTGTAATCCCATGCCTTGGGAGGCTGAGGTGAGTGGATTGCCTGAGCCCGAGGGTTCGACACCCGCCTGGGC
>NW_007250965.1:218302-223602 GCF_000164805.1 Carlito syrichta | reverse complement strand
GGGAGCAGCCACTGCACTCGTCTGGGCGACAGAGTGAGATTCCAACTCAAAAAAAAAAAAAAAAAATTCAGCTCTTCTTCATCTTCCCCCAACATCCCCGTCGGGGAAACATCCCTCTCCCTTCCTTGTCCCGTAAAAAAGAAACAGGAAGGAAGAGGCTTGTTTTCTGAAGTTTCATTTTTAGCACAAGGGCTTCCAGGCCATTAAGCGGCTGTTTCCAAAACACAGAACATCAAGTTGTCTATTTAGGGAGCATTCTTCTTCGTGTTTATGAGACAGAAATTCTACTCATTTGTTCTAGAAAATTCAACACCCATGCCCTGGCATAAATTAATTAGATAAAGTAAATTTTGCTTTAAATAAAATCTTCTCTCTCCTTATTTGTACTCGACTCCTGGTAACTTTTTCCCCCCTTTTTTTTTAGAAAGCAGGATTGGCCAGGCTCGATGACTCAGCCTGTCATCCCAGTACTTTGGGAGGCCAAGGTGAGTGGATTGTCTGAGCCTGCAGGTTCAAAACCAGCCTGGGCAACTTCACAAGACCTCGTCTCTACAATAAATAAAAAATTAGCTGGGTGTGGTAGCACGCCTGTAGTTCCAGCCACTTGGAAGGCTGAGGTGGAAGGATCACTGGAGCCCAACAGGTTGGCACTGGGGTGGCAGTGAGTGTGCCACTGCACTCCAGCTGGGTGACAGAATGAGACTCCAACTCAAAGAAAAAAGAAAAAGAAAGCAAGATTCATTGAGAGGACAGAAAAGCTCCCACAGTGGGAGGGGACTCAAGGGGGTTGCCCTCTGATAACTTTTAAATGTCAGAATGAGAGATGGACTGTTTTACATCTTCTTTCTGGATATTTCTAGATTAACATTGTTAAGCCTGAGGTTTATGGACTCTACCCTATAAGATAAACGTACTGTCTTTCCTGAATGATATAAAATGGTTTTTGAATCTTCTGAAGAGAGTCTATCCCTTAATTTTTTTTTAACCTGGGCAGAAATTTCCTTTTTTTTCCCCCAGAAATTTTAAGAAATCTTACTCTTAAAGAGCACCATGACTTGAAAAGGATAAGAATTCATCCTTTAGGTTATTAATTTATAGTACATGACTTGATGAGAATTTAGGATTTATTTTTTTCCACTGTCTTAGCTAAATTACTAAAGTTGAACTAAAAGCTTTATTTAAACTACTACGTGCCAAGGCTTTTTTTAAAATTCCAAAATCCTGAAATGTAAACTTTTTTTTTATTGTGTATTTTATTTTAAAGATGTGGGGTACAATTCAGGATTAGGTATACAAGTGGTCATCGTACAGGTGAAGTTTGGGCCTCCCTTTGTTCCCCAATTTTGCCTGGTTTGAGATCAGTTACCTTTATTGATGTTATGTGCCCCTCCCTCCCCTGGCAGTGTCCTGCGACTGCCAATCCCTTTCTTACAGTATTTTGGTAAATGTTCAGGGTCTGTTTATGAGTGAGAACATGTGGTACTCAGTTCTTTGTTTCTGTGATAAATCACTGAGCATGATAGACTCTAAATCCATCCCAAGTTGCTGTGAAGTCCATATGTTTGTCCTTCTTTATGGCTGCATAATATTCCATCATGTATATGTACCACATTTTAAAAATCCAGTCCACTTTGGATGGACAGCATGGTTGCTTCCATGTTTTTGCTATTGTGAATAGTGTTGTGATAAATATGCACGTGCAGGTATCTTTTTGGTAGAAAGATTTGAGTTTCTCCAGGTATATTCCCAGTAAGGGGATTGCTGGGTCACATGTCAGGTCAATTTCTAGTTCTTTTAAAAGTCACCACACTGTTTTCCATAGAGGTTGATCCAGTTTGCATTCCCACCAGCAGTGTAGAAGTGTTCCTTTTTTCCTGCACCCTCGCCAGCATCTGTTGTTTTTTGTTTTATTTTTTATTTTTATTTTTATTTTTTTGAGTTGGAGTCTCACTCTGTCGCCCAGACTGGAGTGCAGTGGCTGCTCCCGGCCACCACAGCCTCAACCCACTGGGCTCCGGCGATCCTTCCACCTCAGCTTTCCAAGTAGCCAGAATTACAGGAGCGTGCTACCACGCCCAGCTGATTTTTGTTTTATTGTAGAGATGAGGTCTCGCCTGCCCAGGTGGGTCTTGAACCCGCGGGCTCAGGCAAGCCCCTCACCTCAGCCTCCCAAAGGCACGGGATTACAGGCTGAGCCACCGAGCCCAGCTTGTTTTTTGTTTGATCAATTATAGCCTGAAATGCCAACTTTGTAAAAGCTGTGATTAGAGCTTTTACCAATCTCAGGAAATTCTTTGCACTTTTGTATTAAGTATCTCTTGTGACCTATTTGGTCAAAAATTAACATGCTACATTTTTTGGTCTTTTGAAAGAAGGCTTTTGTCAGATGTAAAATATCGTGGGGCCTTGAACCTCTGCTTTTTGGGCTGCATGTCTTCTGGAAACATAGTGACATGTTCCTTTTGTCTTTACCAACAATAAAAAAATGCCATAAATGCGTATTTTCTGCTCTACAGGGTGGTTACCCATTCATATCCCTTTAGTGCAATATTTGAACCCTTGTTCCTCTTTCTTCCCCTCCCTCTCCGCTCACCAGTTTAAAATTTTGACTGAGATTAAGTCTATAAAATGTT
Source organism: Carlito syrichta (assembly GCF_000164805.1). Lineage (NCBI taxonomy): Eukaryota > Metazoa > Chordata > Mammalia > Primates > Tarsiidae > Carlito > Carlito syrichta. Next base: position 220,969 of record NW_007250965.1, on the reverse strand, counting down.
GCCTCTAGGAAGAACATTGGCATAAATTGCAGGAATACAAAAAGAGTTATAATGAAGTAATCTGATCCACACAGAGTAACACAATTAATCATCTCAGGAAATTTCTTTCTTTCTTTCTTCTTTCTTTTTCTTTCTTTCTTTCTTTCATCAAGGTCTTACCCTGTTGCCCAGGATGGAGTACAGTGTCACCATCACGGCTCACTGCAGCTTCTAACCTTCTAGGCTCAGGCAATCCTTCTGCCTCTGCCTCCCAAGTAGCTGGGACTACAGACGTGCACCACCATGTCCAGTTTCTGTTTTATGTATTTTTATTTATTTATTTTTTTGAGTTGGAGTCTCATTCTGTCGCCCAGACTGGAGTGCAGTGGCCGCTCCCGGCCACCGCAGCCTCGACCTGCTGGGCTCCGGCGGTCCTTCCACTTCAGCCTTCCAAGTAGCTGGAACTACAGGCATGTGCTGCCATGCCCAGCATATTTTTTTGATTTTATTGTAGAGTTGAGGTCTCGCCAAGTTGCCTGGGGTGGTCTCAAACCCGTGGACTCAGGCAATTCGCTCACCTCAGTCTCCCAAAGTGCTGGGATTACAGGCTGAGCCACCGAGCCCGGCTCTGTTTTATTTTTGTAGAAACAAAATCTTGCTGTATTACCTAAGCTGGTCTTGAACTCCTGTGCTCAAGCCATCCTCTTGCTTTGGCTTCCCAAAGTGCTGGCATTACAGGTGTGAGCCACCCTGCCTGACCATTCTTTCTTTCTTCTTTTTTTAACTATCCACAAAATTAGTCATGCTTAGTATAACTGCATGAGTCCTTTTGAACATTACCCTTTAGATGGACTCCATGTGTATACTGGAACCTAAGAGAAGGAGCCAGATTTAAAAAACCAAGATCCAGCTGGGCTCGGTGGCTCAGCCTGTAATCCCGCGCCTTTGGGAGGCTGAGGTGAGTGGATTGCCTGAGCCCGCGGGTTCGAGACCCGCCTGGGCAGGCGAGACCTCATCTCTACAATAAATCAAAAAATCAGCCGGGCGTGGTAGCGCATGCCTGTAATTCCGGCTACTCGGAAGGCTGAGGCAGAAGGATCGCCGGAGCCCAGCAGGTCGAGGCTGCGGTGGCAGGAGCGGCCACTGCACTCCAGTCTGGGCGACAGAGTGAGACTCCAACTCAAAAAACAACAACAAAAAAACACCAAGATCCTCTTGGATGAGACACGTGGCCAAAACTTCCACTCTGCTTGATCCAGCAGCGATCAGCACAGTGGGAAATCTTGAAGGAAGTGAGTGTTGACGTCCATCTCATCGGGTAGAGGAGCGATATGCCCATGAAACACCTGGAAAAACATACTTGGAATACCCTCTCTGTTTCAAAGCACACCCTCATGTCATCCACTTGGATGACGCCCAAGGGTGGAGTCGGCCCTGGAGCTGGGCGGCCACACGACATGGCTTTCCAGGGAGCGAGCCCTGAGGCGCAGGAAGGTCAGGACTGGGAGCCCCCTGGGAAGGGAGTAAGGAGACCCAGGTGAGTAGCGGAGCCTACGCGGGGCACCTCGCCCTGCCTGGGAGAGAGAAGGGGCCGTGTGGATGGTGCCCAGCCCCTGAACTGCAGTTGCCTCCAGGGTCGGGCAGAGCTGGTGGCAGCGGTGACTGGCAGAAGATTCAGACAGGTACCATGGGAGGGGGAAGGGATAGAGGGTGAGTGGGGGGCTGGGGGGGGGCAAAGGAGGAAAGGGAGGAGGGGAAGGAAGAAGGAGAGGGAAGAAGAGGAGCAGAGAAAAGAAACAAAAGTGAGGAGCTTTATCTCACTAGCTATCTGCTTGAGTCCAGGGCTTCATGCAGCCAGCCCAACTTGGTGACATCTCCTCTTTATGAAAAATAATTCAGTGGTGGCTTCCCAGGGGATAAATACAGTCACATGCTGCTTAACAATGGGGATGTGGCTGGGCTTGGTGGCTCAGCCTGTCATCCCAGCACTTTGGGAGGCCGAAGCAAGTGGATTGCCTGAGCAACTCGGCAAGACCTCGTCTCTGCAATACATCAAAAATTAGCTGGGCGTGGTAGCACATGCCTGTAGTTCCAGCTACTTGGAAGGCTGAGACTGAAGGATGGCCGGGGCCCAGCAGGTCGAGGCTGTGGTGGCTGTGAGTGTGCCACTGCCCTTCAGCCTGTTCCCTGGCCAGGCGCGGAGGCTCAGTCTGTCATCCCAGCACTTTGGGAGGCCGAGGAGAGAGGACTGCCTTAACCCCGGGGGTTCAAGACCAGCCTGAGCAACTTGGCGAGACCTCTACAATAAATCACAAAAACTTGCTGGGGCATTGGCATGCATTTGTAGTCCTGGCTACTCGGAAGGCCGAGGTGGAAAGATCGCCTGAGCCCAGCCCATAGAGGCTGTGGTGGTGCACTCCAGCCTGGGCGAAGAGTGAGACTCTAAAGCCGGGCTCGGGTGGCTCAGCCTGTAATCCTGCGCCTTTGGGAGGCTGAGGTGAGTGGATTGCCTGAGTCTGTGGGTTCGAGACCCACCTGGGCAACTTGGCAAGACCTCATCTCTACAATAAATAAAAAAAATGAGCTGGGCGTGGTAGTGCGCACCTGTAGTTCCAGTTACTCAGAAGGCTGAGGTGGAAGGATCGGTGGAGCCCAGCAGGTCGAGGCTGCGGTGGCCAGGAGCGGCCA
>NW_007250965.1:217394-218282 GCF_000164805.1 Carlito syrichta | reverse complement strand
GCCTCTCAGAGCCTAATTCCTGGACCAGGCTGCTCAACAGATGCCCTAGGAAGCAGTTAATCATTTCTCTTTGATACTGCTCCTTTATCTTTTCATACAACAGTTTGACTGTCTCTGATAATTACCCTGGTTCAGATAACTCTTTTAAGTCTAATGAGGCGTGGCCAGCGCAGCTTAACAAGGCGACACATCATTAACTTCCCTTTTCTTTATGCCTCATCTTATCGTCCTCAATTACTGTATCAGCAGCGGGATGTGCAACCTGTTGCCTGCAGCTGGCAGTTCCCTGTGAGGTGACATGATGTCAGGTCAGTTGACAGTGGGGCTTTGTGGACTTCCCAGGGCCACCCACCACCCTGCCGGGGGTCCAGGCTGAGGGCACCACCAGCTCCAGCTGCCACTCACCTAACGATAAGACCCCTAGGCGGGGACCTCTGTTGCTCCTCCCCTGCTCCCAGGAGGCTGTGCTGCTGGACTCGAAAGCCCCTGGCAGAGTGAGAAAGGTTGAGAAGGAGTGCCGTGAGCACCAGGGTTCATCAGAAGACTTTGAATCAGTCAAGGGTGGTAAGCTGTTTATCCCCTGTGTGGCTTTGGAAAAGCAACTGAACCTCTCTGAACCCATTTCTTTATCCAATACAATGATGACAACCTATTTCTAAGGGCTGTCTTGGAAGTTATATGGGACGATTGCAATCAGTGTCATCAAGCAACATTCCTTGGGAGGAAAGAGTAGGATAATTCCCCTTAGTCTATTTCTGGGATGAGTTCAGGAATAAGTGAATATGGAGTCAAGACACTGCTGAAAATCTATTTCTTTTCTTTTTCTTTTTTTTTTTTTGAGGTGGAGTCTCACTCTGTCGCCCAGACTGGAGCGCAGTGGCCGCTCCC
>NW_007250965.1:208489-217374 GCF_000164805.1 Carlito syrichta | reverse complement strand
CTCGACCTGCTGGGCTCCGGCGATCCTTTCGCCTCAGCCTTCCAAGTAGCTGGAACTACAGGTGCGCGCTACCACGCCCAGCTCATTTTTGATTTATTGTGGAGATGAGGTCTCGCCAAGTTGCCCAGGCGGGTCTTGAACCTCCGGGCTCAGGCAATCCATTCTTTTTCTTTTTGAATTGGGTCTCACTCTCTCTGTTGCCCAGGCTGGAGTGCAGAGGCATGATCATGGCTCACCACAGCCTCGACCTCCTGGGCTCAGGCAGTCTTCCCCCTTCAGCCTCCCAAGTAGCTGGGGCTACAGGTGTGTGCCACCTCACCTGGCTCATTTTAAAAACAGTTCTGTAGAGACGCAGTCTCACTATGTTGCCCAGGCTGGTCTCGAACTCCTGGGTTCAAGCAATCCTCCCGCCTCAGCCTCCCAAAATGCTGGTTTACAAGCGCAAGCCACCGTGCCCGGCCCTGAAAATCTGTTTCTTCAGGTCTCCCCTCTCTCTCACACTCGGTGTCACTCTCAAGTCATCGTGGAAGTCTTTGTGTTTAGTTTCCATCATCCATGTTCTAGGGAGTGTGCCAGTGGCCGGTGAGTGAGAGACTGTCTCCATCCACGGGAAGTTCAAACGCCTGAGCCCGGGGGTTCAAGACCCGCCTGGGCAACTTGGTGAGACCTCATCTCTACAATAAAATCAAAAATTAGCCAGGTGTGGTAGCGCGTGCCTTAGTTCCAGCTACTCGGAAGGCTGAGGCGGAAGGATCGCCGGAGCCCAGCAGGGCGAGGCTGCAGTGGGAGCGGCCACTGCGCTCCAGTCTGGGTGACAGAGTGAGACTCTATCACAAAGAGAGGCTGGCCACTCAGGCGAGGAGTGCCCGCAGGACGATCGCAGCACCAGGCTCCCAGCAGACATGGAGAGCACGAAAGGGTAGTCGCTTTTCACCTCTGTCTTCTCACTGCCTGGAGCAGCACCTGCGACGGTCACGGCGGGTCAAGTTCAAAATCTGAATACGAGTGAAATGAGAGATGGAAACTTACCACACAGGGTACCGTTCTAAGACAGCCTGTGTGTGCGCCCGCATGCGTATGTGCGTGGGGGTGAGGGGAGGGCGAGCTTGCAGAATACTCGGTGGCAAGAGATCTCCTTGGCGTTCGAGCTCCCTTGTGTACTGACACCATCACCCAGGCCAAGGCGCGGGGTCACTGAGCCATGAAAGCAGTCCAGCAATGTGTCCTACCAGGATTTCTGTGCAGGCATAAATGAAACATCTGAACAACAAAAACTGTGAATTGCGATTGGAAAGGTGAGTTCTGATCTTGCTCACTTCCTTGGGCTGTGGGTCCCCCAAGAAAGGAGGTAGGGTCAGAAGGGGCGTGTTTATATCAGGTTGGTTCTGTCCGAATGGCTCAGGCGGCTGTAGTTCCTGCAAGAGGCATCTCTCCCTCTGCCATCTTTTCGTATACACGGGCTTTGCCCAAGCTCATAGCTAAATCTGTTTCTATAAATGAGTGTTAAAAGTTCAGAGGGGCGGGGTATGGTGGCTCACACCTGTAGTCCCAGCACTTTGGGAGGTGGAGGCGAGAGGACTGCCTGAGCCCAGGGGTTCGAGATCAGCCTGGGCAACTTGGTGAGATCTCGTCTCCGCAACAAACCAAGAAAAATTAGCCGGGTGTGGTGGTGCATGCCTGTAGTTCCAGCTACTTGGAGGGCTGAGGCAGAAGGATCTCCTGAGCCCAGAAGGTTGAGGCTGCAGTGGCTGTGACATACCCCTGCCTCCAGCCTGGACAGCAGAGTGAAACTTTGACTCAAAAAGAAAAAAGCGGCCGGGCTCGGTGGCTCAGCCTGTAATTCCATGCTTTGGGAGGCCTTGAGTGGATTGCCTGAGGCTGTGGGTTCAAGACCCACCTGGGCAACTTGGCGAGACCTCATCTCTACAATAAGTCAAAAATTGGCCGGGTGTGGCAGTGCGCGCCTGTAGTTCCTGCTGCTTGGAAGGCTGAGGCAGAAGGATTGCCAGAGCCCAGCAGGTCGAGGCTGCGGTGGCCGGGAGCGGTCACTGCACTCCAGTCTGGGCAACAGAGTGAGACTTCAACTCAAAAAAAAAAAAAAAGAAAGAAAAGAAAAAAGCTTGGAGGAAGCTTTCTGTCTGAACAGGATTACTGTTATGATTTTGGAATTAATTGCAAACATGCCTTTAATCGAGGTCACTTTTACTCTGAGCACACAGACATCTTTTATTCTGGGAAGACACAAGGTCGAGCAACTTGTCACATATTTCCCAAGTTATCATCTCGTGCGTTTGATCAGTTTACAGCAAGCACTAGCACGCAGCATGCCTATGCCTTGAAATCTGAGACAACCACGGGCGATCACGGTCAAACTCTACCCCTGGGCCCGAAGCAGACACCATGGGCGAGGGCCATGGATGGCAAGGGTGCTTTGGAAAATGCCAGAAGCAATCGGTGCTCCCCACATGGCTGAATTCCCCCCATCCTGAAGAACCAGGTCTGCTTTCCTCACTGCTGACATGTTGCCACCAGGTGCTTCTTCCTTGCCTGCTCTCTATGACCTGGAAGCTTCTCTTCCCCCTAAAGGAAGAAGGGAGAGGTGAGAGTCCGGCCCCCAGGCGCTGGGGGTCCTGCCCCGCTCTTGGGTTACAAGCTCAGCTGCTTTGTGCTCACAGCTTTACACAAACTGCAGGGCTGTGGCTTGGAATTTCATTCCCTCAGTAATACTCCCTCGTCCCCGGGACACGCCCCCAAAAGGAGTTGGGCCAGGAGCCAAACTGGGGAACTGTCTCAGGAGATCCCCGAGAATCCAGTCTGCCTAAGACGATAAGCTACCCAGGAGGGATCACACCTGTTCATAAATACCTAGCCAGTATTTATAGAGTGAATGAATGAATGAATGAATGCCTAGCAGCCCCTCACATAGTTACTGTCTGCCCAGAGCTGTGGACACTGACTCTTCCATGACCACAAGATCCTCCGATCAGGACTCTCTGTGGAAGGTTGACTCGTGAGTGATCCTCACCCCCAGGCTGAGCCAAGCCTCCATTCTCCCAGCAGGGCCATCCTGGCAGCCTCCACATGTCTGGTCATATGTTCTCCTCATCACGTGCCTATGTTCACTCACAGACCCATTCTTGCAACGAAAGTAACCAAGCACCTGCCCTGTGCCAGCACTGTTCTTCTTTATAAAATACAAAATGCAGGCCAGGCAGGGTGGCTCACGCCTCTAATCCCAGCACTTTGGGAGCCCAAGGCAAGAGGATGACTTGAGCCCAGGAGTTGGAGATCAGCGTGGGTAGCATACCAAGACCCCCATCTCTACACAAAGGAAATTTTAAAAAGCAGAAGAGGCCATGTGCAGGAGGACCGCTTGAACCCAGGAGTCTGAGACCAGCCTGGGCAGCATATTGAGACTTAAAAAAAAATTAGCCGGGTATGGTGGCACATGCCTGTCATCCCAGCTACTTGGGAGGCTGAGGTGGAAGGACTGCCTGAGCCCAGGAGGTTGAGGCTGTGGTGAGCCACGATCGTGCCACTGCACTTTAGCCTGGGAGACAGAGTGAGACCCAGACTCAGTAAACAAGCAAACGGATAACTAAAAATACACAGTACATCGACATGACGCAACTTTCACAATTAGATGAGGCTGGAAGCCAACAGGAACTGTGTTCCCGTTGTCCCAACAGATTTTGAAAGAGACACCTCCTCACTGCCTGGCCACATCCAGGTGATAAAATTGCTTCACTTTTTCCAACCCCTGCAAGGCACCTTCACGACTGGGGACGCCTCTAATTTCTCCTTCGACTCAGCCTTAGAAAATCATCGGTGCCATTTGGTGAATGGGTGCGCCCAGGGACGTTCACGGCAGGCAGGTCAGTCAGTGCCTGCAGAGGCCACGTGTTGGCTATCACCACGCTTTTTTTTTTTTTGAGTTGGAGTCTCACTCTGTCGCCCAGACTGGAGTGCAGTGGCCGCTCCCGGCCACCACAGCCTCGACCTGCTGGGCTCTGGCGATCCTTCCGCCTCAGCCTTCCGAGTAGCCGGAATTACAGGCGCGTGCTACCACACCCGGCTAATTTTTTATTTATTGTAGAGATGAGGTTTCGCTGCCCAGGCGGGTCTCGAACCCGCGGGCTCAGGCAATCCACTCACCTCAGCCTCCCAAAGGCGCCGGATTACAGGCTGAGCCACCGAGCCTGGCTTATCACCACACTTTTGATGCAATCTGCCAGTCACCGGCCAGAGCAACCCAACTGTGTTCCCATTGTCCCAACAGGTTATTAATGGATTAATGAATTTGGGCTCATGTCGGACGATGCGTGGTGGACAATACGAGATCTGACAATCAGGTTCGTGAACCATCCTAGAAAAAAGCTCCCTACCTCATTGCTGAATCTCATAATGGTCACCTTCAAAGTCCTCCCCTTGGGAAGTCATGCATCAAAGCCAGCGCTTAGTCTGCCGATCAAAGCAATTCTGGAACTCTTTTTCTGGACTGGTCATCAGAGCTCCTGTTATTTGTTGAGGTCTGATGATTAAGTTTGCAAACTTGCCACCATGCATTTACATTGGCAGCACTGTCCAGATAACTGTATTGGAATTCCTGCCCTACTCACCTGCTCTGGCCCCCAATGACTTTTTTCTTTACCTGGACATAAAGGAGATATTTATTTATTTACTTATTTATTTGAATTGGAGTCTCACTCCGTCGCCCAGGCTGGAGTGCAGTGGCACACTCACGGCCACCCCAGACTCCACCTGCTGGGCTCTGGCGATCCTTTCGCCTCAGCCTTCCAAGTAGCCAGAACTACAGGCGCGTGCTACCACGCCTGGCTAATTTTTTGATTTATTGTAGAGACACGGTCCTGCCAAGTTGCCCGAGCTGGTCTCGAACCCACGGGCTCAGGCAATCCACTCGCCTCGGCCTCCCAAAGTGCTGGGAGGACAGGGTGAGCCACCGAGCCCAGCCTAAAGGAAAAGTGGAAAGGAAGACATTTGATGGCATTCAGGACATCAAGGGTAATACGATGAGAGCTGTGATGGCCGTTCCAGAAAAGGAGTCTCAAAATTACTTTGACAGGTGGGCTAGGTGCTGGCATCAGTGCGGAGCTTCCCAAGGGGAGGTCGTCGAAGGTGACCGCCATGATATTCACCCATGGGGTAGGGAGCCCTTTTTCTAGGATGAGTTTGCGAGCTTCATTGTCGGACCTCGTATGCACTTTCTCTGATCTCTGGTACTCTTTATTCCCAGGAAGAATTACTGGAAAGAGGAGAATTAGCAGCTCTGTCATTTTATAACAAATGGCTGCATTTTAAAAATCCGTGAGAGATGTGACAATTGTTCTTTAAGGAGAGAGAATGCAAATACAGATGATTCCGTAGAAAGTATCATCTCTACAATAAATCAAAAATTAGCCAGGTGCGCGCCTGTAGTGGTAGCGCGCGCCTGTAGTTCCAGCTACTTGGAAGGCTGAGGCGGAAGGATCGCTGTAGCCCAGCAGGTCGAGGCTGCGGTGACCGGGAGCGGCCACTGCACTCCAGTCTGGGCGACAGAGTGAGACTCCAACTCAAAGAAAAAAAGAAAGTATCTCTACTACAGGTAAGTGACACAGGAAAGCTGTTGATGGTGCAAGTATGTATCTATTTGTATCCCTTGACAGGGTCAGAGAATTCCTCTCTTCGTTTTTTTTACATTTTCTTTTATTGGGGGGGTGTCTTATGACAATAGTCCACTAGATGGTGCCCTTCACCCATTAATCCATAAATGACAACTGGCTCTGTCACCAGGTTGAACTCAATTTGAGGACTTGAAAGCCAGAGGGCAAGATTTCCTCAGAAATCATTTAGCAATTAAAAAAAAAAAAAAAGATGGAAGGATCGCCTAAGCCCAGCAGGTCGAAGGCTGCTGTGACCTGGGCAACAAGAATGAGACTCCAACTCAAAAAAAAACAAAAACAAAAACAAAAAAACTTAAAGTTCCTTTGAGATTTGAAGTCCCCAGACCTCAAGATGCAAGGCTCAGCTAGCAACAAGGCAACAGGCAGGTTAGGGGACTTTGTCACCCAACAAGGGCCGTGACTCCCTGGACGTGAGCGGTAGAACTCAAGCAAGGCAGGTGAGGCTCCAAAATGCGGGAATACGACCTGACTGTTGTCATGAAGCTTTGCCATAGCCAGGACAATACGCCTGGATCTGCTTGACTTCCATCACTGTTGGTGAAGGGACATTCAGATGGCCTGGGCATGGCCTCTGATCCCAAGGAGCGTGAGGGTGGCCGACAGACCCTGTGAGTCTGGGAAGATCCTGCCCGCCATCTGGAAGCCATAAACGCCACTTGAGGAAACACTGATGTCATTTCTTGCAGTCCGTGGTCATGTTTCCAGGCCTTTCCTTGGACGTGCACACAGAGGGCCAGAGCTGGCCCAGTGGGTTGTGCGTTTCCACATGGAAGGGTCTCACAGTGCTGGTCCCCCCCGCCTTCTACTGTGACTTCCAGGCCTCTCGCCCCATCTTTTCTGTCCCCTTCTCTCTGGCTTTGCAACCTCTGACCACAATCACTTCATGTCCTAATAATCTTCCCTTTTTGGGCCTTTATAAATTTTCTTCTAAAAGTTAAACACACCCTTTGGGGGGTTTTGTTTTTGGTGTACGTATGTACTGGGAGTGGTCGTTTCTGAGTCACAGAGGCCTGAGCTGGTTCCCCGGTGGGCAAGGACTTGCCAGAGCCTTCAGTGCCTGCGGCCAGCTCTGAACTTGGACATGAGAGGCAGGGAGGTCACTGAGGCTCTGTCCCGGGCTGATGACAGCTCTCCCCGACCACCCCGACGTGTGTCCACTTGCGTTCATATCAATGTTACCCGACCATGGTGACCAGAGCCACAGGAAGGGCCTCGAGCCTACTGAGGACAGGAATTCGCACCAGCATACCACCCACCCAAGTCCAGGGGGGCGGCCTGACATGCTTGTTACAACCACTGGGCAGATGTGGCCCACTCACTGAGCTTGCTTTCCAAAGTTGGTTGTGTTGATTGATTGGTTTTTGAAAGTAGGATTTATTGAGAGGACAGAAAAGATTCCAGAGCAGGAGGGGATTCCAGAGGGATGCCTAGTTTTATTTATTTATTGACTATACATATCTATTTCTTTTTAGAACTAAAAAAGGACTCCATTTATAGAGGGCGGAAGGATGCAAACAATACAAAAATCAAAAGCTTATCTGGTCTTCAATGAACGTTTCTTCTCTGCTTGTCACACGGGAGTTGGATTTTGTTTGTACATTTTCTAAGGGCTCCGATCTGCTCACAGAATCTGTACACAGGGGGAGGCTTTGGGCAGATTCCTTCAGCAGCCCTTTGGAGCAACTCTTAGCAGGGTGGGGGGCATGGCTGGGTGCTGTCCACTGCTTTCCCTTCTGTTTTGTGTGTACTAAAAATAGTCTTTGCACGCAATGGGGAGGCCAGGAGTCAGCGAAAAGACACTCTGGAAGCCCGCGCTGCCATCTCCGCGTTGGTCCAGGCCCTCCGTCATTTTGCCCGCCGCCAGAGAGAGGGTCTTTCTGATTTCCCCCAAATCCCAGGGAACTCCTTTTCCATGAGTACTCTCAGGTCTTCCTTTGTTAAGCAGCTGTTGTCCCCAGCCAATCTGTGGAATGCAGACGCCATGGTTTCCGTGGCATGTTCCACTCGAGACGGCATTTTGGTGAGGTCTGCTGACGCCTTGGCGGTGGGCTGTGGCGCAGACGCTGGGCTGGGTGAGCGGACGGGGCAGTGAGGCGTGGTCTTATTTTTCCAAGGTGAAGAAGAGGGAAGGGCCTGGAGAGTAGGAATGCGCATGTGCAGCCTCAGAGATGTGGGCTGGGGCCCGCTAGATTGGGGAGAGGCCCTGGAAGTGACAGTTGAGTGTGTTCATTTCGTGCGACAAAACGGGGGGCAGCGAGATAGACCATGGTGGATGGATAGAAGACAGACAGGTAGACGATAGATGATTGATAGGTGACAGATGGATGATAGATTAGACAGATAATAGATGATAGATATAGACAGATGACAAACGATGGATGGGTGATTGATAGATATAGATAGATACATAATAGATGATAGAGATAGATAGGTAGATGATAGATGGGTGGATGATAGATGGGTGGATGATAGACAGATAATAGATGATAGATAGATAGATGGACGGATAGAAGATGGAAACATTGGCTCAGCCGTGAGCTCCAACCATGGGGGCCGGAGGCAGCTCTGAGGGAGGAAGGGTGTCTTCTCTATCAAACAGGTGGCAACACAGCACAGCGTTTATTCTGCCTGTCAACGGCAGGATCTGTCTTCAGAGACCTCCATGGGACACTGTGGTATCTCCATTTCCAGGAAACCCTTTGGAGCAAGCTACATGCCATCCTGACTTGACGGGCCGTTGGACCCAAGTCTGCTCTCTGGGCAATGGGCTGATACTCTTCTGTTCAGAAACTCAACGTGAGGTCACGTTAGAAAATGCTCGTGGTAAATTTTTCTGGTGGTCTTGGACCCACCCAGTGATTTATGATGACAGTGACTTACGCCTGTCATCCCAGCACTTTGGGAGGCAGAGGTGAGAGGACTGCCTGAGCCCACGGGTTCAAGACCAGCCCAAGCAACATGACGACCCTGAGGTCTACCTGCCCGAATAAACCACTTTTAAAACAATAATGATTAATCAAGACTAGGTGCCTTAGTCCTTCTGATTTTGAAAAGAATTCCCCCCAAACAACAGTTCTGGTTTTATTTATTTATTTATTTTGAGTTGGAGTTTCACTCCGTTGCCCAGACTAGAGTGCAATGGCCGCTCCTGGCCACCGCAGCCTCGACCTGCTGGGCTCCGGCAATCCTTCCACCTCAGTCTTC
>NW_007250965.1:205849-208469 GCF_000164805.1 Carlito syrichta | reverse complement strand
ATCTTTCCACCTCAGTCTTCCGAGTAGCCAGAATTACAGGCGTGCGCTACCACGCCCAGCTGATTTTTGATTTATTATAGAGATGAGGTCTCGCTGCCCAGGCGGGTCTCGAACCCGCGGGCTCAGGCAATCTATTCACCTGAGCCTCCCAAAGGCGCGGGATTACAGGCTGAGCCACCGAGCCCAGCTCTGGTTTTATTTTTAATGAATTGGTCTAGATACAGGGGGCTCACTGGATTACAATGCCACATGCTTCAAATATTTTTACTGAAACCGATCAGACCCCGGGGAGCGCCAGGGTAGCAGGAGGGGGCTGTGGACGAGCCCCTGGGGAGAAATGGAGATCGCTTCAAAGGCTTTGGTCTTGTGATTAAGAAGAAAGACTTTGTAGAGGAACCTGGTGTAGGTTCAAATCTTTCTTTTTCACATCCTTGTCCGTGACTTTTTCCACCTCAATTAATCTGAAAACGTGGTTGTGAAATTCCAATTTTTCTTTTTCCTTCTCTTCTAGTGAAACGTCTTTTAAGGAACCAGTGGAAGAAAGACGTCTTTGGAGAATCTGGTTAGATTTTACCACTTTCAATAAGTGGAACTGAAGATGATAGAAGGATTTTACCAGCTTCCAGAATGTTTTTCCAGTGATAGCTTGTGTTCCCATTGCTTTTGACTCCTGAGTATTCTAGACATGACACATTTGGGGGGGATAGATTTCAGGTTGTAAAATAGCCTTTAGTCCAAAATAACCTGTTCTTATCATATGAAAGTCAAATGAGATAAAATTAATGTTTATGAAAAAATAAAACTACTTTGGAAACACTTACTTATTTTCCTTAACTTTGGCTCTTTTTTTTTTTTTTTTTTTTTGAGTTGGAGTCTCATTCTGTTGCCCAGGTTGATGTGCAGTGGTGCACTCACATCCACTCCAGAGTTGACCTGCTGAGTTCTGATGATCCTTCCGCCCCAGGCTTCCAGGTAGCCAGAACTACAGGTGTGCAGTACCACGCCCAGCTAATTTTGGATTTATTGTAGAGATGAGGTCTCACCAAGTGGCCCGGGCTGGTCTCAAACCCACAGGCTCAGGCAATCCACTCACCTCGGCCTCCCGAAGTGCTAGGATTACAGACTGAGCCACCGAGCCTAGCCAACTTTATCTTATTTTTAAGATGCCATTGGTTTGGAGATTTGAATGTCCAGATTCCTGGTTTATCCACTATAGCCTGCCATATTAGTCTGAAGATGTTTCCTAAACTTTCTCCAACGTAATTTCTGCATTTTGTGAACATAAAGTGGCATTATTACTTATGTTCAAAGTTATTATGGAAATAAATAAGATACAAACATTTGCAATTTAATTTCTCCACTGCAGTCACTGGGACAAGTGAAAAATCACACCATGGAGAGAACTAGACTGTGGATTTCATGCCCATTTCATTCTATTCTAAAGGCTTGCCCCTGAAAATGGCCTGGAATCGAATGTGCTTACAGCTCTGTGTTCTAGAACAGTATAGTATAGACTAGAGTTGAAAAATTATGGCCAGGCGCAGTGACTTACGCCTGTCATCCCAGCACTTTGGGAGGCAGAGGTGAGAGGACTGCCTGAGCCCACGGGTTCAAGACCAGCCCAAGCAACATGGCGAGACCTCGTCTCTACAATAAGTCAAAAAATTAACCAGGCATGGTGACACATACCTGTGGTTCCAGCTACCTCGAAGGCTGAATGGGAAGGATCACCTGAGCCCAGGCAGGTTGAGGCTGCGGAAAGCTGTGATTGTGCCACTGCACTCCAACTTGGGCGACAGAGTGAGACTCTGACTCAAAAAAAGAAAAGACTATGATATTGAAAGAAAACTGTTTCTGAATTCTAGAACACCTTGAACCAAGCAGTAGACCCTTTGCTACACACTTTCCCTGACGTCTACCTAACAGATTGTACAGAACATCAAGGCAGACTCCGTCTCTGAAACAAGCCACTGCCCTTGTAAAAAACGAACTGAATTCTCTATGTACATAAATCTGTGTAACACATTTAACTTTCATTCATTGCCTTACAGCAGAAAATGGGCTCTAGTGGCAATTAGCAGTGTTGAGAGAAACTGCAATTGATTTTCAGCCTTTCTTTGCCACCATGGCCATTTTTGAGCAGGACAACCTGAAGTCATGGCGATAAGATCTTCCTTATCTTCCATCTTTACGTGACTAACAGTATTTAATGTTAAGTGACAGCTAGGTTCATCTTCACGGGATATGCTGTGTTGCGTTTGCCATTGATCTGGGAAAGTAGATTGGTCAGTTTCTTCCAAAGCTACTGGAGAGATGATGGGTATCAGAAATGAGACAAGCCAGCCCAATAGTGTTTGACTCTACAAATATCGATGGGTACCTGCCACTGAGTGCCAGATACTGTGCTGGGTTTTTGCCATATAGAAATGAATCGGTCTCTGCCCTCTGCTTTTGGCTTTGTGAGAAATATGGACATCGGATTTTTCCTCCTGTCCCTGATTAGGCGCCATTCCAGTCTGTTCATTCGTGAGTTTAATCGGTTCCTCAACACGCTTCCATTTATTGTTCGTAATATTTATTAAAATTAGTGTTTTTCTTTCTTTTTTTTTTTTTTTGAGTT
>NW_007250965.1:179783-205618 GCF_000164805.1 Carlito syrichta | reverse complement strand
CTCAAACCCGCAGGCTCAGGCAATCCACTCACCTCAGCCTCCCAAAGCGTGGGATTACAGGCTGAGCCACCAAGCCCAGCCTTTCTTTTCTTAAAATATAATTTTATTCTACTTTAGATTCAGAATGCACACATACATATTTGTTACAGGGACATATTGTGTAGTGGTGGGGATTGGGTCTCAGATAATTCCCCAGAATTATCCACAGATAATTCTCAGTGCATTTCCCAGATAATGAGCAACAAGCATGGTACCCAGTAGGTAATTTCTGAACCCTAACTTCCCTCTCCACAGCCCCTTTTTTGGTGTCCCCAGTGACAATTATTCCACCTTTGTGGCCATTTAGCTCCTGTGCATAAGTGAGAACATGTGGTGTTTGGTTTTCTGTTTCTGAGTCAGTTTACTTAGGACGATGACTTCCAGCTCCATCCATGTTGCTGCAAAGGACACACAATTTCATTCTTCTTTATGGCTGCATAGTATTCCATGGGATATGTATACCACATTTTCTTTATCCAGTCAACCGTTGGTGGTACTTACATTGGTTCCATGATTTTGCTATTGTGACTAGTGCTGCAATGAACATACAAGTACAGGGGTCTTTTTCAACTAATCTTCTTTTCCTCGGGTAGAACTCTAGTAGTGGAAATGCTGAGTCAAATGGTAACTCAATTTTTTGTCATTTGAGATACCTCCATACGGTTTTCCATAGAGGCTGAACTGGTTGACAATCCCACCAACGGCATATGAGCGTTCTCTTTTCTTTGTGACCACACTAATGTCTGTTGTCATTTGACTTTCTAATAATAGCCATCTGAAGGATGTGAGGTGATATCTCAGTTGTGGTTGCAGTTTGCATGTCTCTGATGATTAGTGATGCTGATCATTTTTTCCTGTGTTTGCTGGTCACTGTTACAGCACACTTCCTCTTTCAAATTCATTCATTTTTTTTTTAACTCATCCAACAAATCTCTAGTCAGTGCCTGGTCAGTGTGTGCCAGATACCCATGGTGAGAAGGAGAGACACAGGTGGGCTCCAGGAGTCCTGGGACAGTGGGGGCGGGGGCAGGAATGACAGCTGGACCTGGGGTCTGAGGGCCAAGGAGGGGCTGAGTCAGCAAGAGGGGAGGGAAGCACCCCTCTCCCCACCGAGAATCAGATGGTGACAGGAGCAGAGGGGATGAGAGGGAGGGGAGGACCAGAGTTTGGGGCAAGATCAGAGAAGAATGGGAACGGGAACCAAAGCACAGCGGGCCTTGTAGAAATCACACTGGATGTTGTGACACACTTAGACTTGGATTTAGAGGCGATCTCTCAGCTGCTGGGTGAACATGTGGGGGGAATCTTGCTGGAGGCTGATGCACCTGAGAATTTGTGACATTTGTGTGAGAACGTAGGTGCGGACACCTTGATACCAAAGTGAAGCGTCCTGTGTTGTGGGATCCCCCACCCACCACAGAGAGAGCACTGCACACATCCTAGCAACCTGGAACTGCTGGGCTGGTCTTTAGAACACAACTTAGAATAGACCAACAACCCTGGGAAGGAACTCACCTCCAGGGGCACACAGATGAGTAGGATGGGTTTCACTCCTCTTTCTGTAGTGAGAGGCTATGCACACACAGCCAGGTGAGCACATTGGTAGAGGGTTGCCCCGTGGGCTCCTGACATTCTTGTTACTCTGCACAATATTCTCTCCACAAGGGCTGAAATCATGTCTTCGCTGCCTGACAATGATGGTGCCGTGTTCTTTATGAAGGGCAATGGGGAAAGAACTGGTCCGTTGAGTAACTGGGTAGCCCTTACAGACTGGCTGCTAATATGAAGACTTGAATGTTTTTAAGGTTTTTAAGATAGGAAGCCAGGGAAAGAGAAGCATATTTCCCACTGTGGAGACATGTTCAGGGACTTTTGTTTTTTGGAGTGAGATCTCACTGTGTCATCCAGGCTGGAGTGCAGTGGCACGATCATGGCTACCACAGCCTCAACCTGCTGGACTCAGGTGATTTTTCTACCTCAGCCTCCCAAGTAGCTGGGACTGCAGGTGTGTACCACGATGCTTGGCTAATGTTTTTATTTATCATACACAAAAGGTCTTGCTATGATGCCCAAGCTGACCTCAAACCCCTTGCCTTGACCAAAGTGCTGGGATTACAGGCGTGAGTCACTCCTCCTGGCAACACAAGTCTTTTTTGATGGGCAAAGCCTATGAGTGTTTGAGTAACAACCCTCGTTCCCTGGGCTCTTTGTTTAGGGACTCGATGACTTTTGTCTTGGGACGCCACTGTGGAAATACTACTCACCTTGTCAGGAGTGAAATCAGTGTCTGGGATGGCGGCCTGTTGGGATTGTTCCTTACTGGGGTGTGAAGAGAATGGGAAACACCTGAGGAAGCACAGCCTGGGTGGATTTCGTCTAGGTGTCACAGGAGACACTGGCGGGGGTGTCCGCTTGCTCAGAGCTTTGCGGAATTCCTCACCTAGGCCACCATGGAAGATTCTCTGTGGGTCACTGCTCCTTCTGCGCCAGGTCAGCGGTAGGAGTCTCGGGGACTAAGAACGACCGGTGTGTGGTGCCAATCAGGGTTCACTCGTGAAGAGCGAACCCACCCGGCTAGTTGCACAGAGGAGGATTGCTTACAGCTGTTACGTGACCCCAGCACTGTGGGCAGGACCGAAGACACGGAAGACACTCCAGGTTGAGTTTCCAGGAGCGACTCCCAAAGCCAACCCGCAGAAGAGGGCCACCGAGAAGCTGAGTCTGTCGTTATTAGAGCCACCAGCCACAGGGGCAGCCCTGGGTGTCACTGTGTCTGCTGAGTCCACAAGTGCACAGTGCTGTGTCCCTTTCCCCAGGCCAGCTCAGCGTCCCAAAGCCATTGCTTCTGATTGGCGAAATGTAAATTTTATTTTAAGTGCCCTGAGTTAGGTATTAGGTGCCCCGCATTCCTGGTTCTCCAGAGAAACAGAACCAAGGGGATATGTGTGGGGTGATGGAGAGAGAGAGGGTGGGGGAGAGAGAGAGACAGGAGAGAGAGAGAGAGAGTGAGAGAGACAGGGAAAGGAGAAGAGAGAAAGAGACAGAGAGATGGAGAGAGAGAGAGAGACAGGGAGGGAAGAGAGAGGGGAAGAAAGGCAAGGGGAATAAGAGAGAAGGAGAGGGGGAGAGATTTCTTGCAAGGAATGGGCTCACACAATTATGCAGGCTTGCCAAGTCCAAATCTGCAGGGCAGGTAGGCAGACTGGAGCCCCCAGGAGTTGATGGTGTGTTTAGTTCCAGTCTCAAGGTCTCCACCGGCCAAATTCCGTCTTGCTAGGGGGTGAGAGAGTCGAGTCTTTTGTTTAATCTAGGCCTTCCACCGGTTGGATGAAGGGAGGGCGACCTGTATGACTCAAAGTCCCACCAATTTAAATGTTAGTTTCATCCCGAACAGCTTTACAGAAACATCCAGAGTCATGTTTGACCACCTATCTGCGCACCGTGGCTCAGCCAAGTGGACACAGAAAATAAACCCTCACATGCCCTGCTGCCAGGAGTCTGGCAAACGTCTTTCCTCCCCAGTGCTTAGAGCACAGGAAGGCACCCCAGTGGGAGATGCTGGGGGAGCCCATCTGCAGAACCCACCAGCTGTCTAAGGAAACATCCTTGTGAAGTTAGAATAACTCATCGGTTTATTTATGGAATCTTCTTGAGGATCAAAGACAGAGTATTGATGTTAAATTGTTCTGGGTCTTAGCCATTCCATGTAGGTTCTATCTCAGACGCGGGCAAAGCAATTCTTCACTCTAAGCATGATCACTGAGGGTTACAGAAACACAAGCAGGGTCACGTGCTAATGCAGAAAAGCTTGCAGAAAAGGCTCTCCTTGTCATGTTCCTGGCTGTTCCCAAGGGTTTCCTGAAACGGATAATTTTATGTTCCCACCTTTGCTTGTAAATTAGTCTCCTTTTTTATATTCATTTCCCTAAATTCACATAAAATGACCAACTTCCAAGATTTTAAGTTTCTCTCAAAATTCAGCCAAATGTCTTCTCTTCGAGAAAGGACCTTAAATCCTGACTAGAATTCAGCAGGTTTAATTTTCTTTTCTTTTCATTTCTCTTTTGGAGTTGGAGTCGCACTCATCACCCAGGCTAGAGTGCAGTGGCACGCTCACGGCCACCCCAGCATCGACCTGCTGGGTTCCAACAATCCTTCCCCCTCAGCCTTCAAAGTAGCGGGAGTTGCAGATGTGAGCTACCAGGTTCGGCTAATTTTTGATTTATTGTAGAGACAAGGTTGTACCAAGTTGCCCGGGCTTGTCTCTAACCTACGGGTTCAGGCAATCCACTTGCCTCAGCCTCCCAAAATGCTGGGATTACAGGCTGAACCACCGAGCTTGGTCCCCTCTTTTTTTTTATTTAAATATTGAAAAAATTTAAATTTTGTTTTTGTTTTTTTTTAGAAACAGAGCCTGGAGGTTGTTACCTAGGCTGAAGGTTGAGTGCAGTGGCACAATCATAATTCGCTGCAGCCTTGAACCGCTGGGCTCAAGTGATCCTCTCATCTCAGTCTCCTGAGTAGCTGGTATTACAGGCGAGCAACACCATGCCTGGCTAGTTTGTTTTTATTTTTGTAGAGACAGGGGCTCTCTATATTGCCCAGGTTGGTCTTGAACTCCTAGGCCCAAGCAATCTCGTGCCTTGGCCTCCCAAGGTGCTAGGATTACAGACGTGAGCCACCGCACCTGGCCATGCCCCGAGTTTTATGCCAGCACACACTGCATGAGTCTAGGTAGCAAGATAATCAGTAAGACACCAATCCTCAGGCAAGTCTCAGCCTTGGTTCATGGCATCTTCTTTGAGGTAGCTTCGATGGGTTGTGAAATTTGCCAGAAGTTACTTTTAACTCACTCTCATTGAAAATACACTTGTGGGCCGGGCTCGGTGGCTCAGCCTGTAATCCCAGCACTTTTGGAGGCCGAGCGAGAGGATGGCCTGAGCCCGCAGGTTCGAGACCCGCCCAGGCACTTGGCAAGACCTCGTCTCTACAATAAATCAAAAACTAGCTGGGCGTGGTAGCGCGCACCTGCTGTTCCGGCTACTCGGAAGGCTGAGGTGGAAGGATCACCGGAGCCCAACATGTTGAGGCTGCGGTGGCCAGGAGTGGCCACTGCACTCCAGTCTGGGTGACAGAGTGAGACTCCAACTCAAAAAAAAAAAAAAAGAAAATACATTTGTGGTTCACACCTCCTTCTGTTTTAATATTTCTCAAACAGTCCCACAAGGGAGCAACAAGACTTCTTGCACTGGCCAGAAATTCTAACACGGTCTCTCTTGTGATAGTTTGTTAGACAGTCTTCATAACCAGACCAGAAAACTTAATATTTATGAGATTTCTGACAAACATTCAAGAAAATCTGCTATAGCTTACTTGGTGAAAAATTCTATTCCTTTTTTTGTTTGTTTTTTGTTTTTTGAGTTGGCGTCTCACTCTGTCGCCCAGACTGGAGTGCAGTGGCCGCTCCTGGCCACCGCAGCCTCGACCTGCTGGGCTCCGGCGATCCTTCTGCCTCAGCCTTCCGAATAGCCGGAACTACAGGCGTGTGCTAGCACGCCTGGCTGATTTTTTGATTTGTTGTAGAGATGAGGTCTCGCTGCCCAGGCGGGTCTCGAACCTGCGGGCTCAGGCAATCCACTCACCTCAGCCTCCCAAAGGCGTGGGATTACAGGCTGAGCCACCAAGCCCGGTTGAAAAGTTCTATTCTTTAAAATTAATTAACTAATTAATTATTTTACAGATGAGTTCTCACTGTGCTGCCTAGGCTGGTCTCAAACTCCTGAACTCAAGCAATTCACCCTCCTCAATCTCCCAAAGTGCTGGGATTGATTACAGGTGTGAGCCTCCATGCCAGCCAAAACATTCTTTTTTGGAGTTGGAATCTCACTCTGTCGTCCAGGCTGGAGTGAAGTGGCACCCTCACGGCCACCCCAGCATCGAACTGCTGGGCTCTGGTGATCCTTCCGCCTCCACCTTCCAAGTAACTGGAACTACAGGTGTTCCAGTAGTTGTGCTACCACACCTGGCTAATTTTTTACTTTTTTTTTTATAGAGACGATGTCTCGCCAAGTTGCCTGGGCTGTTCTCGGACCCATGGGCTCAGACAATCAACTCGCCTCGGCCTCCCAAAGTGCTGGGATGGCAGGCTGAGCCACCGAGCCTGGCATGAACTGTTTTCTTACTAGATGCATGTACCACCTAGAATATTTCTTCTCTCGCTCTCTTTTTCTTATCTCTGTCCTGTTTTAGTGTGTGCTGGTATTTTTACATTATTAGATCTTTTTTTTTGGAATTGGAGTCTCACTCCTTTGCCCAGGCTGGAGTGTGCAGTGGCATGCACACTCACGGTCACCCCAGCATCTACCTACTGGGCTCCGGCGATCCTTCCACCTCAGCCTTCCGAGTAGCTGAAACTACAGATGCGTGCTACCACGCCCAGCTATTTTTTATTTTTTTATTGTAGAGACAAGGTCTCGCCAAGTTGCCCGAACTGGTCTCGAACCTGTGGGCTCAGGCAATGGTCTTTTTTATGTCTAACAGATCCTCCCCACACACAGGTCTCGTGGAATTCCGGGTAGAACAACCTTAACTAAGATCATCGCAATGTTAACTGAACGCTGTCAGCTCCTCAGAGGGAGGAACCAGCCTGTGTGTTTCTTTGTATCTTACGCAAACCCTCTCAATTAAGGCCATCTTAGCACCTTAGCACCTGTGCAGTCAGGGTAGCTGTCCTCGAAATGAAGTCGTCACTCAAAACACTTGTTGAATGTGCACAAGAATGAATGAGGGAATGAATTCATGAGTCGATTATAACCCTGAAGGTGAGAAGGAACAGGAGGGTCATGGGCTCTTGACCCCAGTGTCCATTTCTGCTAAATGATTTTTCATCCCTGGAAACCACAAAATAAGAGGAGGTGCCAGAATTCTCTTCCGTCTAGTACATCCAGCATGGAGTCCACTGCTGAGTCCATTGAGTTTGAATTATCCACTCCCTAGAGCACTATAAATTTTCTTTTCTTTTTTCTTTTTATTTTGTTTATATATTCATTTTTTGCCATTCGACCCTACTGACTTAACAACAAAAGAAGCGACAAATTCTACAAGAAAGTTAAAGGCAGCTCAAATCCCTGGAAGCAATGCCCATCCCTCAGAGCCAAAGCCTTCCCCACCGAGAATAATCCCAAACTTTATTTCCTATCTCCATACCATGATCAAATTTCTTGAAGATTCTGGAGCCGAGGTTACCAGCCCACCGTGTAAATTGCCTCTGGAGCTTTAGAAAATTCTGACTTCTGTCAGGTATGGTGGCTCACGCCTGTAATCTCAGCACTTTGGGAGGGTGAGGCGAGGAGACTGTCTGAGCCCAGGAGTGGAGACCAGCCTAGGCAACATGGCAAGACTTCATCTCCTCAATAAATAAAGAAAAATTTAGCCAGGCATGGTAATGCGTGCCTGTAATCCTAGCTGCTTGGAAGGCTGAGGCGGAAGGACCGCCTGAGCCCAGCAGGTCGAGGCTGCGGTAGCTGTGAACGGGCCACTGCACTCCAGCCTGGGCAACATGGTGAGACACTGACTCAAAGAAAAGAAAGGAAGAGAAAAGAGAAGTTCCAACTCCTGTACCTCACTCCTGGAGAGTCTGGTTTGGAAGCTTTGAAGCAGGGCAACTGGGTCTGCAGGTTCCTTGGTCTATCTGACACACACCAAATGATGACACATACCATTGTCCCAAAGCAGAAGACCAAAGAGCCCACCCCACTGTAATTTTCAAGATCTGGAAAGGAGTTTAATTTATTCTTTTTTTTTTTTTTTTGAGTTGGAGTCTCACTCTGTCGCCCAGACTGGAGTGCAGTGGCCGCTCCCAGACACCACAGCCTCGACCTGCTGGGCTCCGGCGATCCTTCCGCCTCAGCCTTCTGAGTAGCCGGAATTACAGGTGCGTGCTACCACGCCTGGCTGATTTTTTGATTGATTGTAGACATGAGGTCTCGCTGCCCAGGCAGGTCTCGAACCCGCGGGCTCAGGCAATTCTTTGTGATAAACTTTGCACCCCGACAGAAAGACACGTCTGTTTTTTATCTCACTCCCTATGAAGGGAGCACTTCCACCCTGTGCACCCCTGTGAGACCTCTCAGAGACTTCCAACTCTGTCCTCTGCCTGGGGCTTGACTGAAATGTGACTGTACTTCTGAAATACACTGACACCCACTTACCCTTTGCCACACTGGTTTTACTGGACTTTTAAAAAGTTACAAAAGAGCCGGACTCAGTGGCTCAGCCTATAATCCCGCGCCTTGGGAGGCTGAGGTGAGTGGATTGCCTGAGCCCGTGGGTTCGAGACCCGCCTGGGCAACTTGGCGAGACCTCATCTCTACAATAAATCACAAAATCAGCCGGGCGTGGTAGTGCCTACCTGTAATTTCGGCTACTCGGAAGGCTGAGGCGGAAGGAACGCCGGAGCCCAGCAGGTCGAGGCTGCGGTGGCCGGGAGCGGCCACTGCACTCCAGTCTGGGCAACAGAGTGAGACTCCAACTCAAAAAAAAAAAGAATTCTTCCAGAGCTAAGGCACCAGGAATCAAGGACACGTGGCTCAATTCCTAAGTCCTTAACCAGTGTGCCACCCTATTTCCATTTATAACCACATCTTTAAAGTATTACTTTAGGCTGGGTGCGGTGACCCACGCCTGTAATCCCAGCACTTTGGGAGGCAGAGGCGAGAGGATTGCCTGAGCCCAGGGATTCAAGACCAGCCCGGGCAAATTGGTAAGACCTCCTGTTCACAATAAATCAAAAAGCGAGCTGGGTGTGGTGACATGTGCCTGTAGTTCCAGCTACTCAGGAGACTGAGGCGGAAGGATCGCCTGAGTCCAGCAAGTCAAGGCTGTGGTAGCTGTGGGTATGCTACTGTACTCCAGCCTGGGTGACAGAGTGAGACTCTGACTCAAAAAAAAAAAAAAAAAGGCATTAATTCAAACTTCCTGAAACTTTATGTTGGAGTTTGTTGCCTATTTCTATTGTTAAGTCAAAAAGGTCAAATGGCAATAGCATATATTTTGCTCTGGAATCTGCATTTCAGACAGGACTTGGCAGGGAATAGCTCATTCCTGCCCTGCTTGCGGTCTGCTGGGGCAGTTGGAAGGCCGGGGGCTGGAGTCATCTGAAGAAGCTTCTTCACTCACATGTTTGGTGATTCGTGCTGGTTTTGGGTGTGGACCTGTATATACATATATGTACATGTACAAACATTTTTTTGTGCTCTAGGGAGTAGATAACTAGAAATTCAGCAAACCCAGAAGTGAAATGCATGCCAGGAAGTCTTTCTAGATGGGGGGGGTCCCCAATTCCCAGGACACGGATTCGTGGCCTGTTAGGAACCAGCCGCTTCACAGGAGGGGAGTGACTGGTGGGCGAGCAGAGCTTCGACTGCAGTCAGATCAGCAGCGGCATTAGATTCTAATAGGAGTGAGAACCCTGGGGTGAAGTGGGCGTGCGAGGGATTGAGGATGCTTGCTCCTTGTGAGAATCTAGTGTCTGATGATCTCTTCCACCACACCTGGAATTCTTTATGGAAGTGAGACACTCAGAAGAGCCAATTGCCTTTGTCACCATGATGGGATGTCCCCATCACTCTCCAATGCCAGCCTTCCAGTCTGCTCCAGGAAAGGCTGTCTTCTCACAAGGAATGTTGAGCGTGTCTGTCTCTCCTCTTGGTTCCTGCCATTCTACCATCTTCCAAGGCTCAGCTGCCTCCCACCGCCAACCCATGCCTTCCCTGGATGCTCTAGTTCACGATAGTACTTCCTTCCTCTGAACTTTTGCCCTCTACATCGCCGACAGAGCCCATCCTATGCTTTTTCCTCCTCCGAGTTAATTTTCTTGTGTGCGTGTTGGCTTCGCAACTAAATAATGAGCCCTTGGCATTTCTCACTGCACCTTGCACCGAATGGGCATTCAGTTTATGGCTCTTGATTAGATTGTGCACTCATTGCCTCACTAGTCTCCCTGGGTTACAAACCAGCGTGGAAGAAAACTGCAGCCCCTTGACCTACTATAAACGGGTGACATCTCACTTGGGTGCTGGGTTGTTCTACGAAGACAGGATAATCCGTGTCAGGTTTGTCTTCTTTTTTTTTTTTGAGTTGGAGTCTCACTGCCACCCAGACTAGAGTGCAGTGGCACGCTCCCGGTCACCGCAGCCTCGACCTGCTGAGCTCTGGTGATCCTTCCACCCCAGCCTTCCAAGTAGCTGGAACTACAGGTGCACGCTACCATGCCCGGCTAATTTTTTGATTGGTTGTAGAGATGAGGTCTCGCCAAGTTGCCCAGGCGGGTCTCGAACCCGCGGGCTCAGGCAATCCACTCACCTCAGCCTCCCAAAGCGTGGGATTACAGTCTTCTTGTGTTTCCAATCTTCATGCAATCATGGGTTCATATCTCTGGGGGTGGGAAGGACTGGATCCTTTCAGAATTATGAAGAGTTAAGCATAAAACACACTGAGGCATCTGCTCTGGGGGTGGTGAAAACGAGAGAAGCTGGAAGGGGTCAGAACTGAGGGAAACTGGTTGAGTGCTCCTAACCTTCTGCCTCTGTGTGGGAGGTGCACAGAGGGTGAGAGGGTGGAAAGAAGGGCTATTTCAAGTTGCTCAAGAACTGGGAGTGGGCGGAGATCAAGGTCAAGTTAATCCTGGGTAGAGTCCGCAGAGGGATGGAAGCTGAGCCTTGGCGTCTACTTTTTGGAAGGAGTTGAGACGTCCTTCCAGCAAAGCGCTCCTGCCCTGTCTTGTGCGATGGCTGTGACTTGTCACAGTCTCCAGAGACTTCTTGGGACTCTTTTTCTCCGAAGACTGGAGGTGACGTATCTGTCTCAACCTTCATCGTCTAAGAACTCTGCTCCCAGTTGGCTTCTGTAATGCCCTTGGCAGAGGGAGTAGGCGACCGTCCCGCCGACTCCAAGGACTTGAAGAATGTGCCCTGATTGGAGTGCAGAGCCAACCACGGGCTGTACTCTGCAGTTGCAGGGCCCTGGAGGGAAAAAGGAGCAGGGCTGAGTGCCTGAGATGAGTTAGAGCTGTGAGTGCCTTGTAGAAGAATGGAATGATCCTATCATGTGTCCAAAAGTATGGACAATTCAAAGCTCAGGGTTGCTTTGGTTTAGAGTATAATGTGCTGCCTTCATGTCAAGCTTCCTTTTCTTTCCTTTCCCTCCCCTCCCTCCTCTTTCTCTTTCTTTCTTTCTTTCTCTCTCTCTCTGTCTCTCTCTCTCTCTCTTCTCATCTTTTCTTTTGAGACAGAGTCTCACTCTATTGCCCAAGCTGGAGTGCAGTGGTGTCGTGGTGTGAACATGACACACCATGGCCTTAACCTCCTGAGTTCAAGCGACCCTTCTACCTCAGCCTCCCGAGAAGCTGGGTCTGTAGGCATGTGCCACCATGCCTGGTTAATTTTTAATTTTTTTTTTTTTTTTTTGTGGAGGTGGGTTCCCGTTAGGTTGCCCAGGCCAGTCTCGAAATCCTAATGTTTAAATTTTTCTGTCTCTAAAAATTAAAATTAAAAAAAAAGGAGAAGCCTCATTTGATATCTTGCACTTCTGAAGTAAACTCCTTGAGGGTAGAGACAGTTAGTCTCTTAGGAGAAAACCCCCAGGCATGTCACCCTACACCACACAAAAAGCAAGTATGTGAGTGGTGAGGTCCAAAGAACAGGATGAAAATTTGATACAAATTCTCTTCCTTACGCGAGAAGTGGAACTACCCAGAACTGAAACAAGCCTGCCTCTTCCTTCTTTGTTTCCCATGACTGTATCTATAGGTATGGCCCCGGGGATCTGTGGAGTCATTTCCTGGCCAAGGACAAGAGCGCTCATCCCTTGCTAAGATACCGTGGCCTCTGTCAGCAGCTGGCCCCATGCAGCTGTGCCATCAGGGCTCGTGTGCTGCCAGGCGGGAGCATCCAGCACTGTTGCCATGGTGCGGGTGGTGTTTCCACAACACAGCCGGCCACGTCCGGGGCAGGCCAACTTGGACGGTTTGCCCTGCGTGACGCGAGACGGGCTGGAAAGTGATCAAGGACCCTCTGGGATGGATATTCTGATTTGTGTGTGTGAGAGTTTAACTCTGGCTAAAACCAGGCGAGTACATGAGCACAGGCCCAAGATCTAAGAGCGACAGTCCTGAGTACACCCTACCCTTCCTTTCTATGGGGCTTTGTGAGCTGGCAGGGTGTTCTGAGTCCTGAGGCTGCAGGGATTCTCCTGCCTGGAAGTTCCCAGTCACTGCAGAGAGCAGAATGAGAGTGTCAGGGGCAGTGAGGAATTTCAAGGTTTTAGAAGGTGATTTGCAAACCTCCCTGCTCTACTTCTTCTCAAAAGAACACTGAGGAATTCAGAAACTTCACCGGAACTTGAGACTCAGGAGATCCTTGGTTTCTCAGTAGAGGCAAGCCACCCACCACCTGGGGTTTGTAAATGTCATTAGAAAGAGAGTCCCAGTTTAGTGAGCTGAGAAGTAGGTGGATTCAATTCAAAGGCTTACTGAGTTCCGGTTGTCTGATAATACTCTTTGGTTGGCTGTTCTTACATTTGTACTGGGATGGAATTTGAGGCCACAGTGGTCATACCGTGCTCCTTGGGCTCCGAAGCTGCCTTGTAAAAGTGTAGAAGCTGTGGCTGTGGGTTGTCACCTAAACTGATGTGTTTTGAGGAAGCACGCTAATGTGATATACTTGGCTGACTTTGGAAGGCTGCGTTATAGCATGAAAGCACATTCAAATAAAGCAAGACTCTGCATCAAAATTTAAAAGAGTAGAAAGAATTCTCTCCTGGCATATGCAGGACATGGGGGTCATGACTTGCCATCTCTGGGTGGTCTCAGGGCTCAGTTTAATTAGCAATTCTATGGGAGTATCAAGTATCCACTACTGCTTACAAAGAGGGACATCAAAAAAAAAATTATTTTTTTATTTTTTTGAGTCAGGGACTCACTCTGTCACCCAGGATGGAGCGTGCCACAGCCACTGCGGCCTCGACCTACCGGACTCAGGAGATCCTTCTGCTTCAGCCTTCCAAGTATCTGAAATTACAGGTGCGTGCCACCACACCCAGCTAAATTTTTGATCTATTGTAGAGACGAGGGCCTCGCCATGTTGCTCAGGCTGGTCTCAAACCCCTACGCTCGTGCAATCCTCTCGCCTCGGCTTCCCAAAGTGCTGGGATGACAGGCGTGAGCCACCATTCCCGGCTAGGAATAGTTTTTGAAGGGTGGGCCCCTCATAGTACATACAGGCTTCCCCCACTAGGTGAGTGTTCTAGGAACCCACTGGCATCAGTGGACCAACTAGCGTTGTTGAGAAAGACTGTGGCTTCAGTGAATTTTATTTTCTGGAGATTCTTTGAACATGTTTGCCCATTTCATGGTGGGTGATTTGCACAAACAACCTGCCCCACACCGCACTGAGTGTTCAGCAGTTTTTAACCAAAAAGCAACCTGAACCCTGTGCCCCAAGTGGCTTTTTTTTGTTTCCTTGGATGAAAAATGCCCCCAAAGAGAAATGTTTTGCCAGTGTGGAAGAGGTGAAACAAAAAATGGCAGAAACACTAAAAGGCATCAGAACTGATGAGTTCAAAAACTGTTTTGAGAAGTGGAAAAAAAATCTCCTTAGGTGTATTGCATCAAATGGAGAGTACTTTGACGGTGACTGAAGTTTAAATATGTAAGAATACACAATTTTTTTTTGAGTTGCAGTCTCACTCTGTCACCCAGACTGGAGTGCAGTGGCTGCTCCCGGCCACCGCAGCCTCGACCTGCTGGGCTCCGGCGATCCTTCTGCCTCAGCCTTCCAAGTAGCTGGAACTATAGGTGCGCACTACCACAGCCGGCTAACATAATTTTTAATAAATACATTCTGGGGTTTTTTGGGTCCCCCCTTGTACTACCCAGAACCTGAAAAATTCTTGATGGGGCTGAGAGGAGTCCTCCTGTTGGTCAGTGTCCTGCAGGACTTCCACAACTGCAAAATTGGGTGTCCTGCTCCTTCTTGGTGTGGAAGGGCTGACCCCTCCCCAGGTAGACCCCGTCTCATTATTCCCCCCAGTCTTGACGCCTCCATTATCTGTCCTACTTACTAAAATGAAGAGAATATCTCTATTTTTTTCCTCCAAACTTTCCCAGGTGGTAAATTATGAAATTATTTTATGCAGGGTGCCAATGCAGTGGCATACTCACAGCCACCGCAGCTTCGACCTGCTAGACGCTGGTGATCTTCCCGCATCAGCCTTCCAAGTAGCTGGAATTATAGGCCCAGTTAATTTTTTTTTGGTTTATTGTAGAGATGAAATCTCGCCAAGTTGCTCAGGCTGATCTCAAACCCCTGGACTCAGGCAATCCTCTCGCCTCCACCTCCCAAAGTGCTGGGATTACAGGGGTGAGCCACAACACCCGGCAAGAATGTGTACACATTTCAAGCCTGACGTTCGCTCTAAAGATGGAGTTAATCAAATGAACGCAAGTGTTACCATTTGACAGGTAGGACAGTCAAAGAAAATAGCGGAAGCACAGTTAAACAAACGTCATACTACACATTGCTACTGTAATCCAATTCAATTTAGAAAAGTAATACGTAGATAATATTTCTCACAATGTGTAGATAATTTTGGCACCCGCATATTTACCTTTCTTCCTTTTTTTTTTGAGTTGGAGTCTCACTCCATCCCCCAGGCTGGAGTGCAGTGGCACACTCATGGCCACTCCAGCGTCGATCTGCTGGGCTCCGGGGATGCTTCTGCCTCAGCCTTCCAAGTAGCCAGAACTACAGGCACGTGCTAACATACCCGGTTAACTTTTTATTTATTGTAGAGACGAGGGCTTGCCAAGTTGCCCAGGCTGGTCTCAAACCCGCGGGTTCAGGCAATCCACTCACCTTGACCAAAGTGCTGGGATAACAGGCTGAGCCACCAAGCCTGGCCCATATTTACCTTTCTTATCTTCTCTACCAAACAGTAAGAGTCCTTGGGGACAGACATTCTTCTTGCCTGTGTTCACACCCCCTAATTAATAGGTTTTGTGCTTACATATCTGTTTAAATAGCATAAATCAAGTATCTCCATGTTTGCAGCAGTAGACGTGCCAAAATGGTAACAACCACTAGGCCATGGCGCCATTTTGGAATCTCTTAACTTGCTGGAGTTTTTTTGGTGACCACATTGATGGTGTTTCTCCCTAGGATCCCCCACTGTCTCCTTACCATAGACAGAATAATAATTTTGTAAATCCGTAGTCAATATTTACTTTGAATGCTCTGGGTTAGTGGCTGACTCTGGCCACTTATTTGCTCTGATGAGATCCTCCAGGCAAAGGGCCAGACCTGACAAAGGGCCTGGCCTACAGGGTTCGGGACAGACTAGTGCGTTTCCTTTCCCTGCTAATGAGAACATCCCCAACAGGCGCTGGCAGAAATTAGAACCCGGGGCCTTGGTGACTGGCTCTGACATTGGCTAGTTTTTTTTCCGCCTGGTGAGAGGGAGTGATGGTTGTTTTTGCTTGTAGATAAGATACTACCTTTAAAGCACTTTGTGACCCTAGAAGAAAAGAGTGATCAGAACCCCAGGTCATTTCGCTACTGGTATTAACCAAAGAAATGTGTGTCTGGTAAAGGGACAGACCCTTAGCAAACAACCAGTAAGGAGCTTGAGTGAATGAATGAGAAAATCTCCCAAATCATCAGCTTAGGGCTGTGTCATTTTCGGCCATCTGTTTCCTTTGTGCATATGCCTGGCTTTGGGAGAATTCCTACTTTACGGGTCCTGCCTCTGTGTGGAAACTTTTGGGGAGTTTATTTCTTGGGGCCAAGTTTCAACAAGTTAAAAAAGAGAGCTCGGCGCCCCCACCCTCAGTTTCCTTCTTCTCTGGGTCATGCTCTTAGGAAAACAGATTCTTGGTCCTTGTATCACGGGAGCCTTAAACCAGACAGGGCGCTCCTGTAACACTGGCCTATTCTGAAGAAATCACCCAGAGGACAGGTTGGTAAAGACATGGATTTATTAATACTTACAGGAGGGAGCTGATGGTGGTTGGTTGGCCCAAAGCTCTGCACACCCCAATAGACATGGGGAGAGATTACGAGGCCCGACAATTAAGTTTGTAAACTTGTCTTAGAAAAAGTGCTACTTACTTCATTGCTGAATAGCATGACAGTCACCTTCGAAGTCCTCCCCTTGGGAAGCCAAGCACCAACACCAGAGCCTAGGCTACCTGTCAAGGCAGGTTTGGAACTCTCTTTCTGGAATGGCCATCAGACTGTCGTCGTATTACCCTCTATGTCCTGAATGTCATCAAATGTCTTCCTTTCAATATTTCCTTTATCTTCAGGCAAAGAAAAAAACCATTGGGCGCCAGAGCTGGTGAGTAGAGAGGATGCTCCAATACAGTGATCTGTACAGTGCTGCCAATTTAAGCGCACGTGGCAAGTTCCTGCACTTAATTGCCAGTCCTCAACAAACGACGGTGACAGCTCTGATGGCCACTCCAGAAAAAGAGCTCCAAATTTGCTTTGATGGGTGGACTAGGCACCGGCGTCGGTGTATGGTTTCCCAAGGGGAGTACTTTGAAGGTGACCATAATGATATCCAGCAATGAGGTATGAACCCAAGATGTCCTCTTTCCAGCAAGTCCCCAGGGAGGTCCACCCTGATGACCTTGGACCACATTTTGAGTAGCAAATGTCTAAAGCTCTCTCTTCTCCACCAGCTCTGTGCCGGACACCTTTATCCTCCCTGACAATCAGGACTGCCAAACTTGACCTAAAAAGACCAGAAGGACTGTGGAGTAACTGCTGGCCATATGCCTCAAGCCTCCCCTGGCAATCCCCCTTCCCGGACAGTTCCCTGATGGAGAGGCTGATCCTTCGCCACGGCTGCCTGTACCCGGTCCAAATGCCCTTGGGGGTATGCATGCCGGCGTGCTCAACCTGCAAGTGGTTCCCAAGCACGTCAGCCTTTAAGAAGACTAGCTGAGAGAAGCACTTAAAAGGAGGTCTTCCTGGGAAGTGTGTACTTGACCAAGTCAGAGGAGGTTCGTTGGCTCATCACCAAAGAGGACAGAAAATTCCAGAAGGGTATGGAACTCAGTTTTCTTTTCAGAAGCTTCTGGGTTCCTGTGGTTGCAGGTCTTGAGCAGGTCAGCAATCTGATCGGACTCTGCCAAGTGGGGGTTCATGGGAAGGAAGGCCATGGCAGGCGGGAAAAAACAGAAAGAGGAAGTAACTTATTTTCTTACTAATTTTAAAGCCATCTGTATCCATTATAAGGTTTCCAAACCCTGCATGAGAGTACAGAGCTGAGCCTGGACATGAGAATTGCCTTCCTCTGGCCAGACTCAGTGACTCAGATTGTCATCCCAGCACTTTGGGAGGCGGAGGCGAATGACTTGCCCGAGTCCACGGGTGCGAGACCCACCCGGGCAACTTGGCGAGACCTCGTCTCTACAATAAATCCAAAATTAGCCGGGTGTGGTAGTGTGCGCCTGTAGTTCCGGCTACTTGGAAGGCTGAAGCGGAAGGATTGCTGGAGTCCGGCAGGTCGAGGCTACAGTGACTGGAAGCATGCCACTGCACTCCAGCCTGGGCAATGGAGTGAGACTCCAACTCAAAAAAAAGAAAAAAGAGAATTGCCTTCCTCCCAGAGGAGACTGATGAAAAGCACAGACTCTGAAACCAAATTGCCAGAATTTGAACCCAGTTCTGGCACTTAGCAGCTGCGTGACCTGGGGCAAATTATTTAATTTCTTTGTGCCTCAGTTTACTCAGCCACAAAATGGACATCATAGCAGGGTCATTGTGAAGATTAAATTTTGACCTGTATAAAGCACCTTCAAACCATGACTGCACCTACGTTTTATGTGTTGGCAGTTGTCATTCCTAATACTCTAATGAGCTTTCACATTGAATTTTTTTTTTTTTTTTTGAGTTGAGAATCTCATGCTATTGCCCAGTCTGGAATGCACTGGCACAATCATGGTTCACTGCAGGCTCAAACTCCTGGGTTCAGACGACCTTCCTGCCTCAGCCTCCCGTTTAGCTGGTACCACAGGCATGTACCACCATATCTGGATAATTTTTAAAATTATTTTTTAATTTTTGTAGAGATAAGGTCTTGCTATGTTGCCTAGGCTGGTCTCGAACTCCTGAGCTCAAACAATTCTCCTGCCTCGGTCTCCCTAAGTGCTGGAATTACAGGTAGGAGCCACGGTGCCCAGCTGAATTTTCACATTTCAAACTTTGGATCCATTTGACATTTCAGTGTAAGGAGTAGAGTAAGGAATTAAGGCTCTATTTCCCCTCCCCCAGTGGTTAAGTGGCTGACCAGTCATCCCAACATCTTTTTTTTTATTTGAGTTGGAGTCTCACTCTGTCGCCCAGACTGGAGTGCAGTGGCCGCTCCCAGCCAACGCAGCCTCGACCTGCTGGGCTCCGGCGATCCTTCCGCCTCAGCCTTCCAAGTAGCTGGAATTACAGGCACGCGCTACCACGCCTGGCTAATTTTTTGATTTATTGTAGAGATGAGGTCTCGCCTACCCAGGAGGGTCTCGAACCCGTGGGTTCAGGCAATCCACTCACCTCAGCCTCCCAAAAGCGTGGGATTACAGGCTGAGCCACCAAGCCCGGCTTCTTTTATAGACTATCTCTCTCGCTCTCCCTCTCTCTCTCTCTCTTTTTGAGTTGGCATCTCACTCTGTTGCCCAGGCTGGAGTGCAATGGCATGCTCCCGGCCACCGCAGCCTCGACCTGCTGGGCTTCAGCGATCCTTCCGCCTCAGCCTTCCAAGTAACGGGAACTACAGGTGCACGCTACCACGTCCGGCAAATTTTTTGATTTATTATAGAGATGAGGTCTCGCCAAGTTGCCCAGGCGGGTCTCGAACCCACGGGCTCAGGCAATCCATTCACCTCAGCCTCCCAAAGCGTGGGATTACAGGCTGAGCCACCGAGTCCAGCTTAGACTAACCTCTCTTTTTCTCCTGTCTTATGGGTTGAATTGTGTCACCTAAAAAGATACGTTGGGCCATTGCCTTGCTAGACTCTGGTGTGGCCAGGTGATCTTTGAGCTGTGACTGTCGCCATGCTTCCTGGCTTTGGCCTCCTCCCCTACCCCGGGGAGGTGAATCTCCTCTTTCTCTATCTCTCTAATTTACTTTCTCAATAAACTATATTTCCCAATCTAACCCCTGTGCTTACCCCCAAGTGTCAGTCCTCTTTCCAATCTGTGAAAGGTGAATGAATAACAAACTTTAGTTCTTTATACTTTCCTAAAAAAAAAAAAAAAAGACACGTTGATGTGTTAACTCCCAGTAACTCAGAAGGTGACCTTATTTAGAAATAGGGTAGCTAAAGATGTAATTAGTTAAGATGAGGTCACACAGGGCCCCTAATCCAATGTGACTGATGTCTTTTAAAGAAGAAGAAAAGATAGAGACACGGAGGGAAGACGGCCATGTGAAGGCAGAGGCAGAGATTGGAGTGATGTGACCACAAGCCAACGAATGCCTGGGGTTGCCAGAAGCTGAAACAGGCAAGAAAGAAAACTTCCCAGGACCCTGGAAGGGATCACAGCCCTGCCAACACCTGATCGCAGATTTCTGGCCTCCTGAACTGTGAGACAATACATTTCTGTTGTTTTCAGCCACCATGTTTGTGGTACTTTGTTTCGGCAATCCTAGGAAACGAATATAACTCATAACGAACATTTTGTTGTTGTTATTCTTTTGGTCTGATAGCTTATTCCTGCGCCTTAATGATATGTTTCAAGGATCAATAAGCCCAGCTCAGAAAAAAAGACAGATTGTAGCTTCATATTATTGCCAATAGAAAGCTGTTGAGATAAAATTTGACATTTTAGCTGGGCGGTGGTGGCTCATGCCTGTAACCCCAGCACTTTGGGAGGCAGAGGCAAGAGGATTGCTTGGGCCCAGGAGTTCAAGACCAGCCTGGGCAGCATTGTGAGGTCCTGTCTCTACGAAAAAAAAAAAGACATCTTGATACTGAAAGCCAAATCAATGACTGTTTTCGGCCATTGTAAAAAATCTCATACTCTACTGAAAGTCTGTGTCCATGAGGCTCCTGGAAACACTACTTCTCCTTCCACGATGACATTGAGACTCTTTTCACGATGACACTCAAATGAGAATTTAACATCTCAGCTACCATGTCCCTCATGAACTGTAGACTTTATAAAACTGAGTGGGAGCCAGGCTCGGGGCTCAGCCTGTCATCCCAGCATTTGGGGAGGCCAAGGTGAGTGGATTGCCTGAGTCCACGAGCAACTTAGGCAACTTGGCAAGACCAAAAATTAGCCGAGTGTGGTGGCGCTCACTTGTAGTTCCAGCTACTTGGAAGGCTGAGGCGGAAGGATCGCCGGAGCCCAGCAGGTCGACGCTGGTGTGGTTGTGAGCATGCCACCACACTCCAACCTAGGGGATGGAGTGAGACTCCAACTCAAAAAAAAAAAAAAACTTGAGTGGGCTGCAGATGGTGATTGATAAATTCCAACCTTGGATAGGACTAAAGGCTGAGTTCATGCAAAATGAAGGCTTGGTTTCTTGGCTGATGACGGTGTTAATTGCTTTTAAGGTCTGTCAGTGGGGTTGGCCCCAGAAAGCACTAATGCCAGGATCTATTTCACTCGAGTAAAGAAAGCCAGATTAAAATAATGAGTGACACTCCAGGAATTAGGAGACTTCCTGGGGGAGATGGTGACTGTCCACTGGGCTTTGGCTGAGACTTCCTCAGCGACATAGGTGGGGATGCATTTCATAGCAGCCAGGCGTCAGGAAATATGCTTTTAATTATCGCTTGAGATGTCACCTGTCAGAGGTATTAGTGTCACTGGTGTTTAATGAGAATTGATTTTCAGATTGCATTACCCGGGAAGGCCAGGATAATGGAAACCCCTGCCGCTTTCCTGAGACCTTCGGTCCCGCATGTCTCTCTGCGCTGACGCTGGCTCACACACGTCGGCTGCCACCGGACATCTGATCTGCCCACATGCGGCCTGGCCAGAGACCCGCTCAGCCTTAAAACGCGTTCTGATGAATGAGATTCCAGGGATCTGAGCCCCGCTCAGTGTCTGATTGCAAAGCAAGGGAGCTCCAGGGAAAACCAACGAGGGGGTGAGGTTTATTTCCTGTGGCACACAGACTGGCCTCGTCTCTGCAAGGATTCAGCAAAGGAACCACGTGTGAACGGGAGAAGCGTCCTTCAGAGCAATGCTCACCTCTGGCTGGGTCTCACCTTTTTGAGCCTGGTTCCCTGACGTTTCTGAAATAAATAAATTAACAAACAAATACATTTCTCCTACCATCAGTTGCAGATGGGTACTGTCACCTGTTGATGGTTTTGGAGCCCAGAGATTGATTGATTGCTTGATTGACTTTGAGAGATGAGGCCTCACTCTGTCACCCAGGCTGGCGGTGTGATCATAGCTCACTGCAGT
This sequence comes from Carlito syrichta, assembly GCF_000164805.1. Classification (NCBI taxonomy): domain Eukaryota; kingdom Metazoa; phylum Chordata; class Mammalia; order Primates; family Tarsiidae; genus Carlito; species Carlito syrichta. The sequence goes on along the minus strand of NW_007250965.1, from coordinate 184,103 downwards.
CCTCCAACTCCTGGGCTCAAGTGATCCACCCACTTCAGCCTCCCGAGTAGCTGAAACTACGGACTCAGCTGAGACTCTGGACTCAAAAGGGTCGCTGGTCCTCTGACCTTTCTGAAATGATCAGGCAAGTCCCAGAGAGGCAGGGCCATGTGGGCAAGCCGTGGGAGGTGTCCGGGTGGGGTTGGAGAGGAGACGTTTGGTTGTTCAAATGCTTCCCAAACTCAGGTCATTCCTTCACTGCCCTCACATTGTTCTTGCTGCAAACTTTCACTACTCTGACAATGACTCACTTGAGGCTGCCTCTGTTGACTTTCTAAGTTTATTTTGCAGAGAAGAATTAAAGCACTACTGTAAACAGGTTAGTCTTACTGGTATGAAAATAAAGCATTTTTTGCCAGGCGTAGTGGCTCAAGCCTGTAATCCCAGCACTTTGGGAGGCCGAGGTGAGGGGATTGCCTAGATATTTCGTGTGTGTGTGTGTGTGTGTGTGTGTGTATTTATTTAGAGACCAGGTCTCACTCTGTTGCTCAGGCTGGAGTGCAGTGGCATGATCACAGTTCACTGCAGCCCCAAACTTCTGGACTCAAGCAATCCTCCCGCTTCAGCCTCCAGGATAGCTAGAACTACAGGCGTGTACCACCATACTCAGCTAGTTTTTTTTTTGGTAGAGGCAGAAGAATTGCTGAGGCCAGGAGTTCGAGACCAGCCTGGGCAACATAGTGAGATTCCCGTCTCTATAAAACAATTTTTTTTGAGTGGGTGTCTCGCTCTGTCACCCAAGCTGGAGTGCAGTGGTGATCACAGCTCACCGCAACCTTGAACTTCTGGGTTCAGGTGATCCTTCTACCTCAGCCTTCTGAGTGGCTGGGGCTAATTTAAAAAATTTTTTTGTAGAGACAGTGTCTCGCTCTGTTGCTCGAGCTGGTCTCAAACTCCTGGGCTCAAGCAATCCTCCTGCCTTAGCCTCTCAAAGTGCTGGGATTACAGGCATGAGCCCCGCTCCCTGCCAAACATTTTTAAAAAATTACCTGGGTGTGGTGGCACAACTGTAATTTCAGCTACTTGGGAGGCTGAGCTGGAAGGATCTATGGCACCCAGGAATTCATGAGTACAGTGAGCTATGACTGTGCCACTGCACTCCAGCCTGGGCAACAGAGCAAGACCCCCAACTCTAAGAAATACAAATGGAAAGAAAGAAAATGGTGAAAGGTAAAGTCAGCCCCAGCCCAGTCTCCTGGCCCCTCCCTCTGTCCTTTCCTCCATGTGGTGTAGATTAATTGCCTTCCACATAGCAGATGCCTCCATGTGGTCTACTGAGCCACAAAGACAGAGAACCGCTGTCCTCACGACCTTGTCTGGTTGACCGGACAGAAACTGGAAGGCTGCGTGGCGAGCTGCGGGGTCTACGAAGCCACTCGGTCTGGCTCTGCAGCAGAAGTGAAGGCTTCCTGGACAAGGTGGTTCCTGGATATTGCCGTCGTGGAATACTCCAGTTCGGGGGAAGGGAAATTAACCACAGTCAACCAGCCCAGATAGGGAAACAGCACACTGTCGTAGCGGCTGAAGCCCTTGACTTTCTGGACAAGTATTGTTTCTTCTTCTCCAAGTTGTATGGACCCGAAAAAGGAGCCTGTCGGTGCTCGGAACAAGATGGCCATTAAAGTTCCAAAGGCAGCCGGGCTTGGTGGCTCAGCCTGTAATCCTGCGCCTTTGGGAGGCTGAGGTGAGTGGATTGCTTGAGCCCGCGGGTTCGAGACCCACCTGGGCAACTTGGTGAGACCTCATCTCTACAATAAATCAAAAATTAGCCGGGCGTGGTAGCGCGCGCCTGTAGTTCCAGCTACTTGGAAGGCTGAGGCGGAAGGATCGCCGGAGCTCAGCAGGTCGAGGCTGCGGTGGCTGGGAGCAGCCACTGCGCTCCAGTCTGGGCGACCGAGTGAGACTCCAACTCAAAAAAAAAAAAGTTCCAAAGGCCAGAAGTCGCGGTGCCTCAAAGATCCTGAAAGGATCCACTGAGGGGAGGTGAGCTGGTGCAGGTGCCAAGGCTGCAGGAAAAATGCAAGATTGCAACAAGGAAGAAAGCAGGAAGAACTAAAGTTTATTATTCACCTATTGCAGATTGGGAAGAGGCCAACATTCAGAGGCAAGTGTGGCCTCAAGGGCCAAGAAATAGGTATATTTAAGGGCCTGTGGGGTAAGGAGGCTTAGGCCTGGAGCAGTCTCCAGGGCTGTGGGCCTCTGATGTTGATTGTAGCCACAGGAGTCTTAGATCTTGCAGTCTCCAGATATTAGCATCCTTTGCCCTCAGGTAGTGGGCTAGATGGGAGGAAGTTTTCCTGCAAAAGATTTGTCAGATGTTTGCAATCCACAAACGCCTTGACCAAAAGGTGGTCTATTATCATTTCTGTGGCTCTGTCCTTGTCTTGCATCTGATGGAGATTTGCCGAGGGGGCGGGGTAGGCTGCCACTTGGCCCGCAGTAGAATGACCGCTTCCTAAAACCTGCCTATTGGAAATTTATTTATCTATGTCTAACCCGTGCTATATTCAAAGTCTGTCAGGGGCAAAGACTAAGCAAAAATGGCTATGCTAAGGCAAAGAGACGACGCTAAACTAAGTTTATTCTAGGTTTCTGTAGGTATCTCCTTTCAGATACGCTGAGATGTGAGCTCTCCAGACAGTCTCATCGAATAGCCTAGAGGGATTCCCATGGGTGGCCATCAGTCAGTGGCTCCGTATGAGCTTATTCTGCCCTCCTTGGTGACCCTCCCCAAGCCAAGGCCTGGAATGGGCAGTGTTTGTGAAGGTGGCCACCAGTTTCCTCTGCTCATCCCAGGCCAGACCTCATGGCAAGAATGCAGGTGACATTTTTGGCAGGTGTGTAAGATGATGTTCAAGAGGGGGTGAGGCCAGGTGCAGCAACCCACACCTGTACTCTCAGTACTTTGGGAGGCCGAGTCAGGAGGAATGCCTGAGCCCAGGATATCAGGCTGCAGTGAGCCATGGTCGCACCACTGCCCTCTAGCCTGTGCAGTGAGACCCTGTCTCTTAAAAGACAGGGGTAGGGGGAAAAGAGAGAGAGAGAGAAAGAGAATGGGCTGGGTCTGGCTGGCTCCTGGCTTTTCTTTTATTTTTTTTTGAGTTGGAGTCTCACTCTGTCGCCCAGACTGGAGTGCAGTGGCCACTCCCAGCCACTGCAGCCTTGACCTGCTGGGCTTCAGCGATTCTTCCACCTCAGCCTTCCAAGTAGCTGAACTACAGGCACGCGCTACCACGCCCGGCTGATTTTTTGATTTATTGTAGAGATGAGGTCTTGCTGCCCAGGCGGGTCTCGAACCCGCGGGCTCAGGCAATCCACTCACCTCAGCCTCCCAAGGCGCAGGATTACAGGCTGAGCCACTGAGCCCAGCTGCTCCTGGCTTTTCAAGCACTTATGACATGGATTGAACATGCTAGTGATATCTGAGCCCTTTCTCTGGGCCTCATGGGAGCATAAACCAGTCCATTTTACTCATCTTGAAGCTGTTTTGGCAAAACACTTATTAAGGCAGAAAATGAAACCTCTGCAGAGGCCCCTGTCCTGGGAGGCTGGGGGGGTTTCATGGACTTCGAGACTCTGCTTGGCAGTGAATCGTTGAGACTTGCCTCTACTTGATTTTGACTCGGTCCCCAAAGCACCCCCCATTTGTCATCCACAATTTTGCACGACTTGTCTCATATCCACATTCCTTCATGATTCCTGGAAATGGGCAGAAGGATATAGGGGCTACAGCTCCCCAGCACAGGGTTCACCACCATCCCTGAGGTCCTAGGAGTGACTCGCCTCCACTGTCCGGTGGTGCCTGTGACTCGCTCCCAGCTCAAGAGGTTTCTTGGGCCACATCCCAGACCCTCAGTTTGGCCTGATCCTGGAGACGCCTGGCTCACCTTTCTTGGTCAGCGTGAGTGTCTTGCAGGGTTTCTGAGAACAAAATGGAGTACCCCTGCCAGGCATGCAGGTCAGGGCAGGAAACTGGCCCTGGAGTCCCACAGTTCAGGATGGGGTGGAGGCAAACAGAATTGTGCATCTTTCGCAAAGAACGTTCTCTCAAGGATTTGCATTTCCTCGAGGAACCGTTAAGGCAATAAAATAATATTAAGAGAGAATACTGGCTGTGTCTACAAGGCAGAGGGCAGATTGCATGAGGTTTACTCCTCAGATGTTCTACATGGGAGATTTGCTTTGCTTGTTTTTCAAAGTATTCTCTTTGGGACTCTATCTCTCAGTTTTCTTTTTCTTTTTTTTTTTTTTGAGTTGGGGTCTCACTCTGTCATCCAGACT
>NW_007250965.1:167725-179763 GCF_000164805.1 Carlito syrichta | reverse complement strand
GGTTCTCTTTTTGCAGGAGCCTCTTGCATCTGGAACTATTGCCGTTTAGCTGCAAAGTTCAGTTGTATATTTGGAATATGGGTATTGACGTGTGCTAAGCATGGATTCCAGAACAAATTACTCTTTAAAATGTGGTAACTGACAGGCTGGAAGACCAGTAAAACCTAAACAGGATTGCTGACTTAAAACTGGAGTTTTCTTTTTCTTTTTTTTTTTTTTGAGTTGGGGTCTCACTCTGTCATCCAGACTGAAGGACAGTGGCACAATCGTGGCTTACCGCAGCCTCAATTTCCTGGACTTGAATGATCTCCCCATCTCACCTCCTGAGTAACTGGACTACAGGCACACACCACCACGCCTGGCTGCTATTTTTATTTTTTATGGAGGTGAGGTGTTGTTATGTTGCCAAGGCTGGTCTTGAACTCCTGGGTTCAAGCAATCCTGCCTCAGCCTCCCAAAGTTTCGGGATTACAGGCGTCAGCCACCATACCCAGCCTTCTCTCCCAGTTTTCTGAGAACAGCCTGCAAACTTTGGTGACTGGAAATACTGTCCTGCCCTTGACATTCAGCCTCCAAATAAAAGAGGCATAAAGGGAAGTTTAGACTATAAGAAGGCTTGTGGCCGTCACTGGCTTGCTTCAGTCCAAGGACAGGAAATGGAAAATAATCTGTCTTTAAGTCGGGTGCAGTAGCTCATGCCTGTAATCCCAGCACTTGGGGAAGCAGAGGCGAGAGGATTGCCTGAACCCACAGGTTTGAAACCAGCCCGGACAACTTGATGAGATCTCGTCTTTACAATAAATCAAAAAATTAGTTGGGCATGGTGGCACACGCCTAAAGTTCTAGCTACTTGGAAGGCTTGCCCAAGCCTAGCAGGTCGAGGCTGCAGTGGCCATGAGCGTGCCACTGTATTCCAGCCTGGGTGACAGAGTGAGACTCTGACTCAAGGAAAAAAATCTGTCTTTATTTAAACCCCAAATGTGTCAATTATAGGAAACAGAATGACCCTTAGCTTCTCAGAACATCAAGATCTCAGGACCCTACCTACCATCAAGCCCCCCCACCAAAGTAGTTGTAATCATAAACATTGCGCCCCGCGTGACTTCCTGCTTCCCCTGGCAGCTCGGGTCCTTTCTCCCCAGAGATGTATCATCAGATGACCAGGAGGGTTGAAAGTGAGCCTGTGTTCTGTTGAAGGAGTCCTATCTACAAAGTGACCCCCCAAATGCAAAGGGAGCACACACATCCAGTGTGTTAGTCTGGGGAGATTTATCAAGAGAACTTACAGACAAAAGCGTGGACTTGGGTGGCCACAAGACAGAAAGATCTCTGCACCTCTGTTCCCCAGATCCAGGGCTTGTATATTATAGGGAAAGTGCACATATGCTCCAGCAAGACGAAAGGTAACATCGAGGTTGTTTCAATCTAAAAGCAGAAGCTTTTTTTTTGTTTGTTTTGAGTCAGAGTCTTACTCTGTCACCCAGGCTGGAGTGCAGTGGCATGCTTACAGCCACCACAGCCTCGATCCTTCCACCTCCGTCTTCCAAGGAGAGGGGACTACAGATGGCACCACCATACCGGATAAGTTTTTGATTTATTGTGGAGACGAGGTCTCACCAAGTTGCCTAGGCTGGTTTTGAACTCCTGGGATCAAGCAATCTTCTAACCTCGGCCTCCCAAAGTGCTGGGATTATAGGCGTGAGTCCCTCTGCCTGTGAGAGACCCAAGAGATTAAAAAAAAAAACCTCAAAAAAGCACTATTACTATATGAATTCTGCAACTGCTGCTAGCAGTGTGTGAATGTTAAGCAATAAGCCCCTTCCGGACATTCCTCTGCTTAAATTGTGGTAGCCTCTGTGGCGTCTCTCTCCTGGTAAGCTCGGTGTTGTTTCAAACCTCCTGCCTGCTCACTAAACCTAGCTTATCTGGCATTCCATTCCACCCGTTTGGCAGTTACTTGTCCATCACAAGTAACTCAGCCTCAGCCCGCGCAAATCGAACTTAAATCAACCAATCAAAGTATTTGTAACTGTGTCATACAGCTTTTATCCAATCCTGTGTGCACAAGTTTGTAAAGCCACCCCACCCCTTCAGAATTATGTATAAAAGATGCGTGTTAGCCTGGGTCGGCACTCTCTCTCGTCCCCGAAGCTGCTGCATAGGCATAGTGAGCCCAGACTCGAGCCTGAATAAAGACCCTCGTGTGTTTGCATCGGAGCTGGCTCTTTGGTGGTCTCTCAGATTTTGAATTTGGGGTTTAACACCTGGCCAGGAGTACATGTTCTTGCCCTAGGGATAGTAAATAGAGTAGAAACCAGGAAGCATCCCTGGGACTGGGGCAAATCAGAAGCCAAAATGGCAAATTAGCATCCAAGATGGAGTCCCTTTTGTCTCCACAGCCTGGCTCTACAGAAGAGTATGAGAAGCCAAGCTCGGAGGCTCAGCCTGTCATCCCGGGCTTTGGGAGGCTGAGGTGAGTGAATTGCCTGAGTCCGCAGGTTTGAGACCCACCTGGGCAACTTGGCGAGACCTCATCTCCACAATATATCAAAAATTAGCCAGGCATGGTAGTGCGCACCTGTAGTTCCAGCTACTTGGAAGGCTGAGGCGGAAGGATCGCCGGAGCCCAGCAGGTCGAGGCTGCGGGGGCCGGGAGCGGCCACTGCACTCCAGTCTGGGTGACAGAGGGAGACTCCAACTCAAAAAAAAAAAAAAGAGTACTAGAAACAAACTCAATAAAGAATCATAAATTCAGTCATTGCTAGGCCATTACTAGGTCATTTACCATTGCCTTGCTAAGCTATGGTGTGACCATGTGCTCTTTGAGACCAGGCTATGCTTAAACTTTGGCCTTCTCCCCTACCTTGGGGAGACGAGTCTCCAATTTTTCTCTTCCTGTCTTTCTAGTTTAGTTTTTAAATAAACTAGATTTTCTAATCTAAAAAAAAGAATCATAAATTCACTCCGTCCCCTTCCGTCCTCCTTCCCTTACCCAAACTTTTTTTTTTAAATCAGTCTCACTATTGCCCAGGCTGGAGTGCAGTGGCATGCCCATGGCCTCAACCTGCTGGGCTCAGGCGATCCTTCCACCTCAACCTTCCAAGGAGCTGGAACTACAGGCATGCTAATTTTTTGATTTATTGTATAGATGAGGTCTCACCAAATTGCCCAGGCTGCTCTTGAATCCCTAGACTCAGACAATCCTCTTGTCTTGGTCTCCCAAAGTTCTGGGTTTACAGACTTGAGCCACTGCACCCGGCCTCCCTCCCTTACCAAAACTTTATGCCAGAAAACATACTTCACCATCTTTCAAATCCAATTTCAGGGTTTTCAAAAACATTTTCTGTCTCAAATAATAATAGTAATATAATAACAGTAAGTGTGTTTTTTGTTTTGCTTTTGTTTTTTGAGACAGGGTCTCACTATATCAGTCAAGCTGATCTCAAATTCCTAGTCTCAAGTGATCCTCCTAACTTGGCCTCCCGAGTAGCTGGGACTACAGGCATGTTACTCCATCCCTGGCTTCTTATTTCTTTTTGAGGTCACCGTGTTCTGGGTGAACAATAACTAGATCATGAAAAAGTACAAACAGAAAACAAACAGCAATGACAATCTTCCACATAGTTGGAAAACAGAAAGTCTACCAGTCACAAACCAAGAGGAGTATCAGGTATGGACGGGTGCCTGTGACCTTAAACATGATCTTTTAGGCTGGGTCAGTATGTGTTAAGTCAGGCAGTTGGGTACAGAAGAGGTACAATTATATTTGCAACAGGTATTACAAAAACTGTAGATAAATACACACACACACACACACACACACACACACACACACACACACTGGGGGCGAAAAAATGTATACCCATTTTAGGGTATGTTAAGTGATGTTCACTGTCATCAGAAGTATCTGGACACTGTAACCACTTTGAGCCCCTCTTGCAATTGCAGAAGTCAAACATGACTTGCATTTGTCTTACTGAGTATTACAATTTTAATACAGTTTTTCCTTTCTTTCTTTTTTCTTTTTGAGTTGGAGTCTCACTCCATCTCCTAGGCTGGAGTCCAGTGGCACGCTCATGGCCACCCCAGCATCAACCTGCTGGGCTCTGGCGATCCTTCTGCCTCAGCCTTCCAAGTAGCCAGAACTAGTTTTTTTCTTTCTTAAAATGCACATACTTTTTTTTGGCTTCCTCGGTGTATCCACTTATAAGAGTAAAGTAATATATTTATTGCAGAAAATTTGGATATACATTTATTGTAGAAACATGGGATACCACTAAACATAAAAAAGGAAAGAAAAGTCATCTATAACCCTGCCACCCCAAAGATCGTCACTATTATTATTATTTTGGTCCATGTCTTCTAGTCTTTTCTATGATCTGTATATTGCTTTCTTTTTCACTCAGTCTGTATGAACATATTCCCGTGTCGTTAAATTCTCTTGCATAATAAGATGCCAATGTATGAATATACCATAATGAATCTCACCAATTGCCTTTTGTTAGACCCTGGAGTAGTTTCTAGCTTGACTCCATTCTTGTGCAGGAATCTTTGGCCCGCGGCTTGATGATACTCATAGACCACATCCCTTAAAGCAGGATACTACGACAAGCGTACTCACACGTTCAAGATGATCCTTGATGCCAAGTTGCCCTTTGTACAGATAGCACGAACACTCCCTCTCACCATCAAGCATGTGCCCATTTGTTGGGTATGATTCTGTCTAATGGGTGCTAGGTTAGGGCGTCAATACAGAGTCCATGGTGAGTTGGAGGAGGCTCGGTAATAATGAGGAACAAATGGCTGCTCAAATAATAAGAGCACGGTTTTCCAAAAGTCAATGAGGCCTGGACGAGAGGTCCTGAGTTCAAGTCCTGCCCCAACAAGCTGTGTGGTATACTGGAGCCAACGGACTTCTCTGAGCTTCAGTTTCCTCTTCTAAAGAGTGAAGTGGTAAATGAGACAGTTACCCACAGACAACAAAAATCCCTGAAATTAAGCTTCCCACTTCCAAGCGGGCCCCGTGGGGTGAGGGAAGAAGCCTCAGCTGTGCTCACGGCTCTGAGTGAGACCTGGGGCGCCCCGGGGCTCCTTCTCCATGTCTTGGTCCTGGTGTGCCATAAGATCTGGATGCCAGCTCTGGACTGCTGGAGAAAGTGCCTTCCGCTTCCCATGGAGGGGTCAGATCTTTTATTTATTCGTTTTTTACTTTTTGTAGAGATGAAGTCTCACTATGGTGCCTAGGCTGGTCTCGACCTCCTGGACTCAAGCAATCCTGCCACCTCATCCTCCCAGAGTGCTGGGGCTACAGGCGTGAGCCACCATAGGGTCAGATCTGAACAGTAATAACCAATCTGTAGTCAGGGCTCTGACACGACTGACCTCTTTCCAGAGCTGAGAAAACCTAGTGACTCTGCAGCACGGGCCTACCTAAAGGATTTCTTGCTTTGCGGACATGGCAGGAGTCCAAGCCTCCTAATTCCTAGCCGAATGCTTTCTTTCCAAGTCTGGTTGCTTACAATGCTGTTGGTTGAGTGTTCCATGAACTACATGGGCTCTAGAATGTTGAGATTGAGCTGTAACCACACAACAAATGGCCATCAGGACATCTCAGCACCACTGAGGGAAAGAAGAGGGCTTCCAGGGGGCATCGGAACTCCAGGCCAAGAAGTCAGCGTCTCCACTTGTACCATAGAGGAGAGGTGGGGGGACCCCAGGTTGGGCGCAGGTAGCAGGGGTGCAGTCTGCCTGGTCTTGCTCTGGCCCCTACACGCCGCACCTCCCTGGTTAGAGTATGTCAGCCCAGATTGATTTCTTTTTGGCTGATTACCAGTCAAAGGATCTGCTCAGTGCTATCACTGGATCTCGGTTTCTCCTGCTGGGAGCAGTATCATGGGAACAATGTGTGAGGATTAAGTATCTTCCACAGGGCTCAGTGCGAGCGTGAGGGCTTCATTCTTGCCCTTGAGAGAAGCACATTCTGTCCCTGGCAGATGGTCCAGAGAGCCACACACTTCACATCCCGCAGAGTAGAAAGATGGAAACGTGATGTGGCGCCCTCCACATGCTCATAATTCGCACGTTCCCCTGCTTCCCAAGAGTCTCACAGCACCAGGCAGGCTCACAGCATCAGAAGCCAAGTCAAAACAAAAAACAGGCTAGGTGCGGTGGCTCACGCTTGTAATCCTGGCACTTTGGGAGGCTGAGGTGGGAGGATTGCCCGAGTCCAGGAGTTTGAGACCAGCCTAGGTGATATGGTGAGACTGCAATTCTACAATAAATCAGAATATTAGCCAGGCATGGTGGTATGTGCCTGTGGTCCCTGCTACTTGGAAGGCTGAGGCAGAAGGATCACCTGAGCCAGCAGATGGAAGTGGAGGTGGCCGTGATCGCACCACGGCGCTCTAGCCAGGGCGACAGAATGAGACTCTGACTCAAAACCAAAACAAAACAAAAAACCCATCGGGGTGCACTGATCACTCCTTGGTCATACCCAAGTCTTTGTTGTCTTACTTCATCAAAAAGGTGAATTAAGAGTCAGTATCCTAATTATGCAGCAGTTTCAGGGATGATTGACGCGGTATTTGACACGCTTGCCTTGCAGAGAAAGTCAGCTGATTGAACGTGTGTTGGAAGACAGCTCTCTCTTTCGATACTTAGTGCATGACAGATATGGCACCAGACCCGCTCCTTGCATGGCTCATTGACTTGTCTCCACACTGAAGGCAGTCACAGAGATCTCCACTGGACAGATGAAGAGACGATGCTTTCAGGACATTAAATGACTCTCCCGGGTCACATGGCCACACAGTGCCCAGGTGGGCCTAGGATGGCCTTATTTCCCATTGAGGGCTTTTGTCAACATGATGCCATATGGTCATAATAAGCAGAAAATCCAATCGTTTTGGACTATTGGGACCTCATATTTTTCTCAGTTTGGGCTACATGTCCTGAAGCTTACCTCTGAGAACACCTCTTAGGTTACTTACTGGCTTGGCTTACTGAAACGGTCAGAAGAGATGTTTTATTCCTTATAGATAATCTCCTGGAAATAGGTTTCTTTTGAAAACATTTTTCTCCCCACCAAAGGACCCAAAGAAAAATAAAACATTGAATTGAAAAGGAATGGACTCTTTGTGGTCTTCTGTATTTTCCAAGGTTTTATTTATTTATTTTAACAATGGATATGTATTATTTTGCAATCAGATACAAGTGGTGCTTTGTTGGTAATTGACAACAGAGGGCTATCCGCCCAGCTACCATGGAAGGGAGTGCCATTTCAGAATCTGTTCCCTCTCTCCCTCTTTCTCTCCCTCCCTCCCCTCCTCCTTCTCGGGGTGCCTGGTTCATGCACTGCAGTTTCTGAAGCCCTCTTCATGAGGGACACTAATGCAATATCTTCCACACAAGAAGCAAAGTACTTTCACACATATTCGCTAGCTCCTTACAGGTGAAGAGAGCAAAGCCCTCTTTAACAGTTGGAAGCAGAAATATTAGAAAAGAAAGCTGACAGCATTTGCACTGGCAATTTAGAAGCGACTTGGAAAATAGGAGCATCTTGTGGGTCTCACCCCACAGACCCACCTCCATCCATGACCTTCCCGTCTTTCTCTCACACGATGAAATTATTGAAACAATGAGTTCATTTTGATTATTTTGAACTATGACAAATACCAGCCATGAAAATGATTTTCATCAAGGCTTAGCTCTTTGCCGTGAGAGAGGTCAGTCTTGGTGTTCTGGGTTTACAGATGAGGACGGGAAGCCCCAGGGACACCATGTCAATGCAGACACGTGGAAGCTCTGTCTCCATCCAGTGTGTCAACCCAATCATGCCCTTCAGACTGGATCGGAAAGGCGGAAATTTGACAACTATGACTTTTGTGCAAGCTTCTGTGTGACTTATTAAGAAGGGTGGATGGCCAGGTGTGGTGGCTCAGCCTGTAATCCCAGCACTTTGGGAGGCTGAGGTGAGAGGATTGCCTGAGCCCAGGGATTCGAGACCAACCTGGGCAACTTGGTGAGACCTCGACTCTACAGTAAATCACAAAAACTAGTTGGACATGGTGGCGTGCGTCTGTAGTTCCAGCTACTTGAAAGGCTGAGGCGGAAGGATCACCTACGTCCAGCAGGTGGAGGCTGCGGTGGCCATGAGCGTGCCGTTGCACTCCAGTCTGGGCAACAAAAGTGAGACTCCAACTCAAAAAAAAAAAAAGGAAGGTGGGAGCAGATACAATTTGTAAGATTTCATAAGGAGAATGCCATTAGAAGGAGCAAAAAGTGACCCTGCCCCATCCTGTAAAGAAACTAGATGTTTCCTTTTGGAATTAAAAAAAAATATGTATTGCCTCTGTAGCCCATTTGTGCTTTTTCATTTTGCCTCCTGCATCTCCAGAAACTCTAAGGCAGCCTGCTGTGTAAGGACCCAGGCCCTCATTTTAAGGACTGGAATGTCCCTTCTCCTCCCCTATGGCCTGGACAGATGGTCACTGCTTAAGTGCCAAGCTACACCACGCGTCCCAACCTCCTGGCAGTATGGGAAGCTCTGGGGCTCTGCCCCATCCCAGGCTGTACCCTGATGGGAGGGGCCAGATGGTTCTGGAAGCACCTACCTGGCTTTCCCCGCCGCCATGGAAACAGCCACAGTCCCGAGCCCAGCCCTCCACTCCCTTCTTCCCTCCGTCCTGCTCAGCACCTGAAGGTTTTGCTCAGAGAGTAAAAGACTCAGAAGATTTTTTAAAATTGTGGCAAAATATTCATAACATAAAATGTATCATTTCAACCATTTTTGTATGTTATTCTTTTAACGTAGTCAGATTCTCTCAGCTAACATTTAATTAAACATTTTTGCACTGATTTTCCTAAGTAAGTTTTGCACATAATTTTCTCTCATTATAAAATCTGTCAGACGTTACCATTCCTATGGGGCTTACTTTTTCTTTCACTTTATTTATCGTGGCAAAACCCGTATAACATGAAATTTACCATTTTAACCATTTCCAAGCTGGTTCAATGCGAGTTCGCTGGCATTAGGTACATTCATGGTGTTGTGCACTGGCTCTCTAGAATTTTTTCATCTTGTAAAACTGGAATTCTGTTCCCATTCCGCAATAGCTCTCCTCTCCCCGCCCCCCCATCCCTGGCACCCACCACTGGACTGTCCCTGTACTGCTCTAGAGACCTCACTGAGGAAGCATCACACTATATTTGTCTTTCTGTGATTGACTTGTTGGAATCAGCATAATACCCTCAAGGCTCATCCATGTGGTAGCACGCATTGGGATTTTCCTTCTTTTTCTTCTTCTTTTTTTGAGTCAGGGTCCCTTCACCCCCAACTGGAACGCGGTGGCATGATCACAGCTCACCCCGGTCTCAACCTCCTGGGTTCAGGCAATCCTTCCACCTCAGCCTCCCGAGTAGCTGGGACTACAGGCATGTACTGCCACGCCCCGTTAATTTATTTTTATTTTTTGTAGAGATGAGGTCTCGCTATGTTGCTCAAGCTGATTTCAAACTCCTGGGCTCAATGACCCTCCTGCCTTGGACTCCCAAAGTGCTGGGATTACAAGCATGAGCCACTGTGCCCAGACAGGATTTTTCTTTTCTTTTCTTTTCTTTTTTTTTTGAGTTCACTCTGTGATGGAGTCTCACTCTATGACCCAGGCTGGAGTGCAGTGGCATGCTCCTGGCCACTGCAGCCTCGACATGCTGGGCTCCAGTCATCCTTCTGCCTCAGCCTCTCAAGTAGCCAGAACTGCAGGCGCACGCTACCACCCCTGGCTAATTTTTGATTTATTGTAGAGACGAGGTCTTGACAAGTTGCCCGGGCTGGTCTCAAACCTGCGGGCTCAGGCAATCCACTCTCCTCGGCCTCCCAAAGTGCTGGGATGACAGGCTGAGACCCTGAGCCTGGCCACGATTTTTCCTTATAAAGTGGAATAATATCCCACCGTCTGTATACACTGCATTTCGCTTACCGTTTGTTCGTGGGTGAACTCTGGGCTGCCTCCACCTCGTGGTTATTGGACTAACACTACTGTGAAGGTGGGTGCCCAGACTTCGCTTCAAGGCCCTACTTCAAACCCAAGTGTACAATCCAGTGGCCTCAAGCACAGCCACGTGGCTGTGCACGGACCCTGAGAACTTCGAGATTAACCACACGCGTCTAAGTGACACCGAGGAGGAGGGTGGCCACTCCGTCTCCAGGCCTGAAAAGGGAAATGTGGGGTGTTTGCGGGGCTGACTGGGATCTCCCAAGAGAAGGTCTCTCACCAGCTGGCCTGGAAGGATTTGACAACTGGCATCACCCTAGGATGAGGTCCACCTCCCGGCTCTGGTCTTGACCACAGCAGTTCAATCTGCAGCATCCTGGATGTGGAGCCCCTGACGATCGCCATCCCCCCCAACAGCCCACCTCTGCAACAGAACCCTGCAGGCTGTCACCCCCACCCCCATGCAGACCCCTCATGCCCCCAGAGCCAGCAGGAGCGAGTGGTCCGGCCTGGGGGTCCGGAGTAAAGGCAGCCTCCTCCTGTCTCCCTGACAAGGCTCCCCCAGCGCTGCCTCCCCTCTGCCCTCCCCCCATTTCCTCTCCGCGGGGGCTAAAGTTTCTGGGCAGGATGGGGTGTGGGGAAGGTGCCTCTGGGTTTATCAGAGTTCATCGGACTGTCTAACTGTAGGCGCCAGGCTGGCAGCATCGCCCCGACTTGAATTTCAAGCCCTTTCTCTGCTTAACACCTCCCGGCCCTCCCTTTCCACCCCCACATAATAAGCTCCATTCTTCCCCGGCTCTGGCGGGGACAGCAACCCAGCCCTACCGCGGGGACAGGAATTGGCCCAACTTAGCCTGCTGGGCTTTCCTCTCCCTTTCTTACAGGGACATTCAACTGTAATCCTAGCAGGCCCAGGCGACGAGGGGCGCCAAGCGTTTGCTCCCGGGCGGGTGAGGGGCGCGAACTGGGAGCTGATAACACAGGCGTCACTTTGCACTGACTGTGTGGTCACCAGCGGGCCCCTGGGAATGAGCTTCCACCGTGACCTCATTGCGAGAACTGGCTCGCCTCTGCCTGACCTCGCAGGGAGATCTTGGGAACCACTTTGGCCTCAGTGCTGAAGTCCCACGGAGGCAAGTGACAGAAGGGTTGTGGCCACGGGGGCTCCCGCAGCAGAAAACAGTCCTGGATGTTGTGCCTGAAACTTGGCTCTGCTTCCTGAAAAGAGTGGGCCCGGGAGAGTCAGCTGGGTGGGGAGGGTCATTCCAGGACCCAGGCTGCATGCATTCGGCTTAAGTCCCTGTGTGATGGATGGAGGTTTGGCCGTACAGTCTAGCTGTCACCAGAATGTGGCAGCAAAGTGTCCTCTGCCTTGGAAGCTTCAGTAAGAGATTGTAAAACTTGGGTCCTTCACCTTCACCTGGGGTTAGCTTTTTTCTTTCTTTCTATGTATTTATTTATTTTGAGTTGGAGTCTTACTCGTTGCCTGGGCCAGAGTGCAGTGGCACGCTCACGGCCACCCCAGAGTCGATCTGCTGGGCTCAGGCAATCCTTCTGCCTCACCTTCCAAGTAGGCAGAATTACAGGTGTGCACTACCATGCCCGGCTAAATTTTTGATTTATTGTAGAGACGAGGTCTCACCATATTGCCCCAGCTGGTCTCAAACCCGCGGACTCAGGCAATCCTCTTGCCTTGACCTCCCAAAGTGATGTGATTACAGGCCCGAGGCACCGCACCCAGCCTCATTCTTTTTTTAAGTCAGGATCGCACTCTGTCACCCAGGCTGGAGTTTGGTGGCACAATCTCAGCTCTGCACAGCCTTGACCTCCTGGACTCAGGTGATCCTTATGCCTCAGCCTCCCGAGTAGCTGAGACGACAAATGTGTGCCACCATACCTGGCTATTTTTTTCAAAATTTTTTTTTTGTGAAGACGAGGTCTCACTATATTGCCCAGGCTAGTCCCGAACTCCTGGGCTCCAGCAATTCTCCCAACTCAGCCTCCCAAAGTGCTGGCATTGTAGGTGTGAGCCACCACTCCCTGCCA
>NW_007250965.1:132709-167024 GCF_000164805.1 Carlito syrichta | reverse complement strand
GGGAGCGGCCACTGCACTCCAGTCTGGGCGACAGAGTGAGACTCCAACTCAAAAAAAAAAAAAAAAAAGGGTGACAGTGTTTGCATTTCATATTTCACCAGATGCTTAAGGTGTCCAAGACTCAAATGCATTAAGTACCACGTGGTGACCTGCTAGGGTCCTCTGGGCCCTTTGATTTCCTGTTCCCATATGATCTGTAACTTTCTACTTGCTTCTTCCATTGCCCTTTGACCTTCATTCCTTCATGCCTGGATGGAAGCCAGCAAGTCCGGCAGAGGTATGGGACCCAAACCATCTCCCAGACAAAGGGCAGGGAAGGAAAAATGAGACGGGGACAGGGAGAGCATTTGCCTGTCGAGGAACACAAGTCAGGGACCTTCCGGCAGGTCCGCCGTGACCCTCAGACACCGTCCCCTTCCCCAAAGGTGGGCAGCTCCAACTGGATTTGGGTTTGCTCATCCGCGTGAGCTTGAGTGACCAGGTATGGGCAGGGGAGGTTGGCCGGTGACACAGAGCACGCCCTCAGGCCTTGACCTGGTGGGGGGCGGTATTCTCTGCAGTCCCCTCTCGGCCGCCCCTCTCTCCAGCCCCCTGGGAGCCCACTTGCCTCTGCCTCAAGTCTGGGCTCTGCTCCTTCCTTCCTCGCTGTCAGACCCCGTGCTCTCTTCGGGACTCGGGTGTCTCCTCCACAGAAACTAGGCCACATCCCGCAGGACAGCGCCGGGTGCGTGACAGAGCACAGGGACGACCCTCCGTCTCCACCTCCGCAGCCCGGTTCTCCCTGCCAGGTGCAGCGGCTGGTTCATTAATCACATCAATGGCTGCATTGTCCAGGCTGCTCCCACGAAGCCAAGTGACATTGAAAAGCCACTCAACATGCACGCCGGTTCTGTCTCTCTCCATTTCTGGGCTTCTCACCCGGATTGGGGAATGGGGCCCAGATCAGAGGAGGCGCCCCTCCCACCCTCATTCCCCAGCGGGCTCTCCACTCCCCACCCCCAGCTCCCCTGGTATGTTTCCACGTCCTTCCATCTAACAGTGATTTGCTTCAGAAAGCATTTGACTACAAGAGGTTTCCTGGGATGCCGCTTCTTGTCTTTGATTTTTATTTTATTTTGAGTTTGGAGGTACAACAAGGATTTTCTTCATAAGGAAATTGCGGGCTGGTGAAGTTGGGGCTTCTGGCAGGACCTCGCCCCCCATGGTGGCCCTGGACGCAGTGTGTTGGCCCAGGCCCACCTCTCCGCCCCCAGCAGTGACCAGCATCTGCCGATCCCACCCTTGTACGTGTGTGACCAGTGTTCAGGGCCCTCTTATGGGTGAGAGCATGCGGTGTTCAATTCTTTGTGATAGTTCACCTAGAATGATGGTCTCCGACTGCATCCGTGTTGCCGCAAAGGCCATGAGAACCATCGTTACCAAGGAGACGGGAGAAAGGGAACCTTGGTGTAGTCTTGTGAGGTCCAGGTCTCCCGGGGCCTGAGTCATCAAGCCAGGGACAGGCAGGCCCAGTGCCGGGCCCAGCATTGAGTCCTTCCCCATCGCGGGTCCATGCTCTTCCCCTCTCCAGCCATGTTGCTTTCCAAGACAAGCTTCACCCAGCAACGAGCCCTTGGAAGGCGGTGGCCGCACTTTCTCATGCGGCCCCACTGTATCCACCCATCAGAAGTCCCTGCCCACACCCCACCCTGACCAGCGACAAGAGCTGCACAGCATGCACCCTGGCAGACACTGCTTTTAGACAGAAGCAGACAGTTCTGAAATCCCTGCCCTCAGGGGCAAAGAAAATGCCCGCTGCTGTCCCTCCTGACCTGCTTGGGTCTGGGGCACAGAGGACGGCATATGGGTGGGGTCCTGGGCTCAGGGTCTGGCAGCCTATGGCCATCACAGTGGAAGCTACTCTTGTTTTGTCCAGGGCATCCCGAGTCATGAACAGGGAAAGAGCTTCGAGGCCAGGCTGTCCTGATTCCCAGCTCTGCCATAAGGGATCTAAACTGTTGCTGTACAATTCATTTTCCTTTTCCTTACAGTGTTTCTATCAAGAATAAATAAGTTTGCATGTAAAATGCTCCTAGACGTGTTTCCCCTCCGAACCTGAACAATGCCGTGAGACCCCGGTACAAGGTCACCCCCTCACCCGCCCCTGGCTGAGCACAATCCCTTCCTTTGTTTAGGGACAAGGTCTTGCTATGTTGCCCAGGTTGGTCTTGAACTCCTGGACTCAAACAATCCTCCTACCACAGTCTCCCAATGCGCTGGGATGACAGGTCGTGAACCACCACACCGGGCAAACCCTTACTCATCTTATCCAAATCTCTGCAAGACTGGCAGCTGTTCGTCTCTGATCCTAACTAATTATGCAAAACATTATCTCCAGGGTTAGATAGAAAAGACGCCCTCCCCCCTCCCCATAGTTAGTGCCTGCAAAATATTAGGTGAACGAATAAGTGAATGGATTTGTGTTGAAGCATTTTCCCCGCTGTGAAAATTGCACGGACAATTTAGAATGTTTTTGTTTTTGTTTTTTTTGAGTTGGGGTCTCACTGTCGCCCAGATTGGAATGCAGTGGCCACTCCCGGCCACCGCAGCCTCGACCTTCTGGGCTCTGGCGATCCTTCTGCCTCAGTCTTCCAAGTAGCTGGAACTACAGGCACGCACACCCACGCCCGGCTAATTTTTTGATTTATTATAGAGATGAGGTCTCCCTTGCCCAGGCGGGTTTAGAACCTGCGGGCTCAGGCAATCCACTCACCTCAGCCTCCCAAAGGCGCGGGATTACAGGCTGAGACACTGAGCCCGGCAAAGAATGTTGTTGTCCTTCAGTCATATACACAACTGTAACCTTATGTTGTCCTTTTTTTTTTTTTTTTTTTGTGGCTCTGTCAACCAGGCTGCAGCGGTACAATCAGAGCTTGCTGCAGCCTTGAACTCCTGGTTGAGAGTGATCCTCTTGCCTCAGCCTCCCCAGTAGCTGGGACTACACATATGCACCACTGTACCCAGCTAATTTTTAAAAAAGTTTTGTAGACCCAGAGTCTCTCTATGTTGCCCAGGCCAGTCTCAAACTCCTGGCTTCTTGAAGTGCTGGGATAACAGGCGTGAGCCCCTGGGTCCGGCCTGTGTAGTTTTCATCACAAATTTTCAAAGTGCTCAATTTTAAGTTTTCCAGGCAGACAAAGAGATGGAAAGAATCAGGATTTGCCTACAAGTTCTGGAACTTTTAGCTTCTAGTATATTCCTGGGCTCCAGCCTTCTTCAAAAGCAAATACATGTCACTTTTGAGCTATTTTTTTTTTTTTTTTTTTTGCCTTCCCGTGGAAAGGTTTGCTTCTTCTGCAACTTTCCACATTAAACCTTCAGAATAGAGTCTGGGCTTGGGGGCATTGTGTGATCTTCTACTTTGTAACATTCATAGAGTTGAGTTAACTTCATGGCCGAAAGAGTCAAGAAATGCCAGGCCGACTTCCAACTGAAAATGGAACCAAATAATGTGAATGTGCTGCTCTGACCCCCATTCACACTTCTGATATCTGGAGCATTGCATTTGCTACATTGCCCTTACACATTTGAAATAAAATTTGTTTTGAAAAAGCATGCTGAAAAGTATTTACAATGAACATTGTACTCATAGTTCAGTGAAGTTATTTAATGGGTATGTCAATAAACTTGGTACATGTGATTCTCAACTTATATAACCAGAAATTCCCAGGGAGCCATCAGAACATTGGATCTTCTCTGGCATAAACACAGCTGTTGTTTTGAAAAAATAAAAGGATTAAAGAATCTTCAGGAAGGACACTATGTCAATCACAATTAATTTGAGTTGGCTTCCTGTGAAATGCACCAGCACATATATATGTATATATGCATATATGTATGTGTGTGTTTATATATATACGTACACACCAAAAAATGGAATTTATTAAAAACTGTGCATTTTTTCTTACATATTTAAACTTCAGTCACCTTCAAACTTCACTCTCTGTTTGATGCAATACACCTATTGAGACACGTTTTCCACTGCTCAGAACAGTTTCTGAACTCGTCAATTCTGATGCCTTTTAGTGTTTCGGCTGTTTTTTAAATTTTCCCCACCTCTTCCACATTGGCAAAACGTTTTCCTTTGACTTTTTTCATCCAGGAAAACAAAGAAAAAGTCACTTGGGACGAGATCAGGTGAATAAGGAGGGTGGGGCACGGGGTTCATGTTGGTTTTGGCCCCAAACTGCTGAACACTTGGTGCGGTGTGGGCAGGCACACTCATACATCACCCATCACGAAGTGGACAAATGTGTTGAAAGAATCTCCAAAACAAAATTCACTGAAACCAAACGCAGCCTCTCACAACAATGCTAGTTGGTACGCTGATGCCGATGGGTTCCTCTAACACTTACCTAGCAGGGGAAGCCTGTACTACAAGAGGCTGACCCTTCAAAAATAATTCTGGGTTTTTTGGGGTCCCCCTTGTAACATCTATGTATACATACACACGAGGGTGCCAAAAAATGTATACACATTTTAAGTACGCCGTTCACTCCAAAGAGGGCGCTAATCAAACGAATGCTAGCGTCACCACGTGACAGGCAGGAGGCAAAGAAAATGGCGGAAGCAGCACAGTTGAGCAAATGTCATATTACACATTGCTACCATAATTGACTTCCACTTTGAAAAGTAATGCATAGGTAACATTGCTTACAGTGTGTATACATCTTTGCCTATGTCTCTTTATTGCCAGAATTTCTCCTTCCTTCCCACCCAGATTCCCAACCCCAAACACCTATAATGTAAACACGTTGAAGCAGGAACGTTTGCTTTGACTCCTGAGTTGGTGGTGATTCCAGAACAGCTCAAGGGTAGGGATTTCAGAAGGCATCGACACTGCAGAGCTGCATTCAGAGCCCCCTATGTGAGGAGACAGATGTGGAAACCAGGAAGTGAACGAGCTCACTAAGAGAAAGTGTGCAGAGGACCAAGGGGGAGTCTTAGGGTACGTCCACGAGTCGGTAGGAAGAAAGAAATTCATCAAAGGAGACTAGGACAGACTCAAAAAGAATCGCATCAAAGAAGCAAAAGGATTCCGCAGCTCCTCAAAGAGGAAGAGGCCCACCGTCACGCAGCAGGGGCTGAAGATACTGACTGCTGGAACTGGACATTGGGAACCCTAATGGGACGTCTGAGATGTGGTTCCATGAATGGGGTGAAGACTGAAGCTCAATCCAATGGATTAAGCAACTGAGTATGGTGGGAAAAAAAAAGAGGGTTCATGCACCAAACACTACAGCAAACCTGACACCGAAATAAAGGGGAGGATAGAAGCCCCAAGGACACCAGTCAAGGGACAATAGTTTCAGACTAGAAGAAGCTTTTGGAACCGTTTTTGAAATCCAGAGGGAGGCTCCGGCAGGCAGCAAGAGTCTGGAGAAAATAACTGAGGCATCCACCGGAGGAAGTGGGGTGGGGGGTGGGACCCAGAAGGAGGTAGACATCTACGAAGGCTGGGATGGAGGCTTCCATTGGAAGGAAGAGGAAACCCGTAAAGGAGCTACAACCCCCACTCACCCCTCCCCACTCCTTCCCTGCTTGCTTAAGCGACATCTTGTTTTTACTGCCAACATCTGCTTTCTCAAGGTTGCGTCTCAAGGCCACGTCTCCAGGCTGTGTGACCACCAGCACCAGCCTGCTTCCTCAAGGCCACGTCTCGGGATTACGTGACCACCAACACCTGCTTCCTCAGGACTACGTGTACTACATGACCATCGGACCCCAGTTAGGGGGTACAAAAGGGACACGCCAAAAGAACAAGCTGCTGGTTCTTCTTTAGGGCCAGTCTTTCTTTCCTTTCCCTCGGATACATTTTCTTTCCTTTGCCTAACCACTCGGCTTATTCTCTTTCTCCACCCTTGCCTTACAATATCATCACGAGGAAGCTGGGACTCCACCAAGCTTCTCCCACAGTGGGTTCTCAGACGCCATCCAATCAACAGTGCTATGTCTAAAACTGGATGGAGTAAGAAGATGGCTTCCATGTGGAAGATATTCCCAGCTGCCCAACTCCACAGAAAACATATCCCGTGTGGCTGCCTCTGTCCACACCCCTCTTCCTTGCAGCCTAACGCAATTCTCCATCTTTGGAACAGTTTCCCGGCATCCTTCCTCCCATCGTGGTTGCCCCTTCTCTGAGCACAGATAACAGTCCTTGGCAAAGTTCTCTTACAGTATTCATCACACGCTCTTTCCATCTTGGTATTCTTTCTATGTCCTGTTCTAAACTACGAACTCTCTAGGGGCATGAGCTCTGTCTTCCTCAGAATCCCTGGGTCTGGCACCCAGGAATTCAAAATATACTGGGGTCACTGAATGACTCGTTTTGCATTTATTGCTTGACAGCTTAAGAGGTATCTTCATCGAAAGACAGAAGATAAAAATCACAGGATCTCAGAAGTTACCTAGTTCAGTCCCTTCATGTTATAGCTAAAGGAGGCAAAGCCCAGAGAAGTCAACTGGTAGTCCTTGATATCAGCTGTTTGCCTGTTTTCTCTTTAACACAGCCCACCAAGGGGCATCTCCCTGGTGTTCCGTGTCTGTTTTGGTTGTTCCATTTAGAAAGTAGTATAGCTCAAACAACATCTAAACAAGACCCAGCAGGCCCACTCAGAACTGAAGGTAGGGATGCCAGAGCCACAGGTTAGAAATGTCACCTACAGAGAGAAATGACCTTGAACCAAATGGAAGAAACACCAAGCAAGATGGTGGCCAAGGTGTGTGTGGATGAGTGCCCGATAAGCAGGTGATCAAGATGTGGGATGCCAGGGTCTCCAGATAGCAGTGGAGTGAGAGGTTTAAGATATTCCCAAGAATCTGGCAGTTTTACAAGAGTACAGAAACGACTGTTATGAATTTGCTGCTCTCCACAATAACTTGTGTTACTCGAAGATTATTGTTCCAATGTCATGCCTCCATTAACATATCCTTGTTCATAATTCAGAAACTCCTACAAACAAGCAGCTCAGATTCATCAAGTTTTATTCTCAATAGCCCTGATTCCATTTGCCCTCAAAAAATAAACACGCCAACATGTGTTTGCTTTTACATGTCATTCTCTTACACATTTTTATTTAAGAAAAATGTCTCTTGACAATGAACTATCTTGTATCCTACTCATTATTTAGAATGGACTAAAATAAATATTTAAAGCTACATTTCTAAGTATTTGCTTAGCCGTGTTATTTTATTTGCTGTTTATTTTAGCTGGATCATGTTTTTATGGTCCCAAGAGTCCTTTAAGTCTTAATAACAGCATTCTGGGAAAGCTTAACGAACGGAAAAAGAATTCATATTTGGAATATTTTAGTGTCTTAGCATGGACTGTCTTAACAAGAAGACCACAGACTGGGTGGCTTAAGCAACAAATATTTATCTCTCACAGTTCTGGAGACCGGGAAGTCCAAGATTGTGGCGTCAGCAGATATGATGTCTAGTGAGGGATCTCTTCCTGGTTTACAAGTAGCCAACTTCTTGTTGTATCTTCTCATAGTAAAGAGGTCACCTCGTCTCTTCTTGTAAGAGCACGTATCCCATCCACATGGGCTCTGACCTCACAAGCTAACCGCTTCCCAAAGGCTCTGCCTCCAAGCATGATCACACTCAGGATTTACGCTTCCACATATGAATTTGAGGAGGACACAAACATTTGGTCCATGACATGCAGTTTATCCAAAAGATAAATTTAAAGAAATGAATGCTGTTCCTGATCCATTTATAGGGAGACATGACTCAATTGAATGTTGACTGTTTCTCCTGAGAGGAACAGAGGAGGCACTCCAATTCCCAGCCCCGGCAGCTTCAGCATAGCTGCCTGGCCCCATGAGTCCTGTGAATGTCCTCCCAAAGACCCCACCCCCACCCCTTTAGCCTGAAGCCGTACATCACCAAAAAGCCAAACGGAGGAAAAGCAGCAAGCATGGTGGGCAGAGAACACTCAGTCCATTTTACTTTAGAACATGAAACTTTAAATCAGAAGACCCTTAAAGATGACTTCTTCTTCTTCAGATGAGGGAGGTGACTGAAACCCACAGAGGCTGACTTGTTCAAGGTCCCAGTTAGTCAATTATTATGATGCATTAGCATGAGCTATTATGGTGACAAGGAGATTTATGACCTCTGATTATGACATATTTCTTAGTCTCATTTGATCATTCATGCAGTAACCCACCCCTCCTTATTTATAAATGTTCAAGGAAAATAAATGATTGCCCAGATAGTGAAATAGTGTCAAAGCTGACAAAATGAATCTGGCCTAGCCCTGCTTTGAGTCTTCTGCATATTATGGGAGGAGTCATTCAACAACACCCTGCCTCAATTTCCCTTTCTGAGGAGAGAATTCCTCCTTTCGCTTGCATTTATTTTAAAGAGCTTGCTATTAACTGGACTCGGTGGCTCAGCCTGTAATCCCAGCACTTTGGGAGGTCAAGGTGAGAGGATTGCCTGAGCCCACGGGTTCGAGACCCACCCGGGCAAATTGGCGAGACCTCGTCTCTAAAATAAATAAAAAATTAGCCGGGTATGGTAGTGCACGCCTGTAGTTCCGGTTACTTGGAAGGCTGAGGCAGAAGGATCGCTGGAGCCTAGCAGGTCGAGGCTGCTGTGGCCGGGAGTGTGCCACTGTACTCCAGTCTGGGCGACAGAGTCAGACTACCAACTCAA
This sequence comes from Carlito syrichta, assembly GCF_000164805.1. Taxonomy (NCBI): domain Eukaryota; kingdom Metazoa; phylum Chordata; class Mammalia; order Primates; family Tarsiidae; genus Carlito; species Carlito syrichta. The sequence continues at coordinate 158,321 of NW_007250965.1, read as the reverse complement.
AAAACCCCCCAAAAAACCAAAAACGAAAATGAGCCCGGCATGGTGGCATGTACCTGTAGTCCCAGCTACTTGGGAAACTGAGGTTGAGGCTGCAATAGCCATGATCATGCCATTGCACTCTAGCCTGGGCGACAGAGTGAGACTCTGACTCAAAAAAAAAAAAGAAGTGGTGTTTGCCTAAAGAAAAAAACTTATTATTATTTTGTTTGAATAAAGCTCACCTTTAATGTTTCTTATTTTTTGAGTAGGAGAGTTAGCTGTGGGTGGCTGCCTGGACTATTTTTCTCTGCTCTTAGATAAGATAGCAGCAGAGGAAACAGGCCTAATGACATCTTCCCGACCACGTGTCAAGACCCACACCTGGAACAAGGGTGCACGGAGGCAGGGTCTTCAGGCTCAGGGGCTGTCTGCCCCCTGGGGTTTACATCAGAGGATGGCCAGGAGCCTGCCTGGGTGCGGGCCATCTCTCACTCACGCCCCTCCTTCTCGGGGCTCTGCAATACAGAGAGCATCTGTGAGCAGTCTCTGCACCTCGGCATGAAAACAGGCAGCTGAGTTGGAAGATCAGTCAAATCAAGGGCGCAGCGGACAGGCCCCAGTCTGGTGGGCTCGGGACGTGGAGACTGAGGAGACCAGGCAGTCCTCAGGGCTCTCACTCTTGAAGTCGCCAGGTCCAACAGGAACACGTGGTGGTCATTTTGCTGCCTGAATGCTTCCCCCAGGAAGGTAAACACGATCAATGGTTTTCTTAACTTGGATTTCTCTCCAAGCCCTAAGCACGCCTTTGCATTTCACGCAGGGGCTGTTCTGGCCTCTGGCCCAATAGAGGAAGCCTCTTGGGAAGCCAGCCCCAGAGCCAGCCTTGAACTTGGGCCAGCATGGAAACATTCTGTTCCTCTGACTACAGTCTTTCTCTTTCTGCCTTTTGGCCCACATGCGCCTTGTATCCATATACTTTCTGACCAGGCTCTCACTCAGTGGCCCCTGAGAAGACCAAGCAGACAAAAACTCGGGAACTCCTGAGGAGGGTGGAAAGGGAGGCTTCGGGCCTCATTTGTTTTGAAAATCTGACCAGGTATCACCGAGGGTATTTGGAAGGAGAAGGGTGACAGGCATTCACTGACTTTTTAAACTTTATTTTTATTTTGTAGAAACGAGGTCTTGCTCTGCTGCTCAGGCTGGTCTTGAACTCCTGGGTTCAAGTGATCCTCCCACCTTGGCCTCCCAAAGTGCTGAGATTACAGGTGTGAGCCTGGTCATACTCGCTGACTTTTGACCCCCCTATGATTTTAATCTTTTTCTTAGGGGGTCAAGTTTGTCCACATTTTGGAACCAAAGCCCCTCTTCATGCTGACTTCCTGGCTTCTGCCTATCCCAGATGAGGGAAGTTTTTAAAGATTTTCTTTCTTTCTTTTTTTTGAGTTGGAGTCTCACTCTGTCGCCACTCCCGGCCACTCTGTCGCCACTCCCGGCCACTGCAGCCTTGACCTGCTGGGCTCCGGTGATCCTTCCACTTCAGCCTTCCAAGTAGCTGGAACCATAGGTGCACGCTACCACACCCGGCTAATTTTTTGATTTATTGTAGAGATGAGGTCTTGCTGCCCAGGCAGGTCTCGAACCCGCGGGCTCAGGCAATCCACTCACCTCAGCCTCCCAAAGCGCAGGATTACAGGCTGAGCCATCAAGCCTGGCTTAAAGATTTTCTAAGCATGTACATGCTTCCTGCTATAGCTAGCCTCTGCACTGGCCCCAACTCCCATCTAGGGACTATATAGACGGAACTTATCACCTCCTGGAGGACCACAATAAACGGGAGAATATCCATTAGCAAAGTCAAGTGGCTTACAAAGCCCACTAGAGAGAGCTCAGTATCTGGGTTGTAATCTATTTTTAATAAAGGTTTTTTTTTTAATGAAAATAGTTTTTATTTTATTATTTTTTGGGGTCGGGGTCTCACTGTATTGCCCAGGCTGGAGTGCAGTCACACTAGCAGGGTTCACATAGCCTCCGCTTCTTGGGCTCAAGTGATCCTTCCACCTCAGCCTCCTGAGTAGCTGGGGCTACAGGTGCATGTCACCATACCTGGCAAATTTTTTAACTTTTTGTAGAGATGAGGTCTCGCCATGTTGCCCAGGCTGGTCTCAAACTTCTGGGCTCAAGCAATCCTCCTGCCTTGGCCTCCCAAAGTGCTGGGATTACAGGTGAGAGCCACTGTGCCCAGCCAAAAACTAGTTTTTATTTTTTTACTTATTTATTTTTATTTTTTGAGTTGGGAGTCTCACTCAGTCGCCCAGACTGGAGTGCAGTGGCCGCTCCTGGCCACCGCAGTCACGACCTGCTAGGCTCCGGCGATCCTTCCGCCTCAACCTTCCAAGTAGCCAGAACTACAGGCATGCGCTACCACGCCCAGCTAATTTTTGATTTATTGTAGAGTTGAGGTCTCGCCAAGTTGCCCAGGTGGGTCTCGAACCCGTGGGCTCAGGCAATCCAATCATCTCAGCCTCCCAAAGACGCGGGATTACAGGCTGAGCCACCGAGCCCGGCCAAAAACTAGTTTTTAAAGGCAAGTTACAATAGCAGAAGAAAACTCTCTCCTAAGCAAAGACTCAGCTGCTTACAGTGATCAAACATATGGGCTGTTTGCATGACCGGTGGCCTGGACTCTATGAGTTTCTTAGAGGCAGAGGTTGGCTGCAATCTAGAAAATACAACGAAACTAAAAGGCGAGATCCCCAGGCATGCGTATAAGGCAAAAAGCAAAGTGCCCAAATTTGGTCATTTTTACAGAGAAAACAAATTCTGCGGTGACTGTCCTTCTTCAGAAAGGGTTACCTTTTGACAGGTCATGGGGCAGACCACCTGGCTGGGACAAGATGTAGACTTCCTTGCTTTTTGACGATGACCTTCTTTCCCCGGGTGTTTCTCTACCGTCAATGGGGAAGGAGCAGAGGCAGGAAGAGAGAGCGGGAAGAAATAACATTTGCACTCAAGCCTCCTGCCCCCACCCTCGGTTTCAGCAGATGCTGGACCCGCACTCTGCTGGGGGAAGGTCACGGAGTCCCGCCAGTCCCAGGAGTCGAGGCTGGCAAAAGCCAGGAAGACCTGCACCGCGGGGGCCCCTAGATCACACTCCCGTCTGCGCTCTTTGCAGTAAGGCTGCTAGTTTCAGAGTCCCCTGGACCTTCCCAGGCCAAGCGTCATCTCCGTGTCAAACGGATGGGATGCCAGGTAGTCCTTATACTCGCCATCGATCAGTTTGGCGGCATTGTTCCTGGCAAACCAGCAGTCTATCTGCTCCTGCCCATTGTAAATCTTCCTCTGCTTCCAGACCACTGGGACTTGGCGGCCTTTTACCTTCAGGATGGTCTCGGCCCCCTCTCCCGCCTGGGGGGACAGAGGGTGGGTAGGGTTCCAGCCAAGGACTGCAGGTTCCTCGATGAGTCTGGCGTCCTGGTTTAGGAACTGACCTGAGAGGACAGAAAAAGAAAGCATGGAGTCTCTGTCAGATGCAGACAATATCTATCAAAGTTAAACTTCCGTGTTCCCGTGGTGAGAGGGTTTTTTGTTGACCACAGTCCTAGGTTGGGGTCTCCTGGGAGGCACGTTTCTCAGCAATAGCAGAAGAACCTGTGTTTTTGTGGGTATGGGGGAGACAGCAGAGGATGTATTCATTCGTGGTGGCCTGCCACTTGCGGCAGCTTCCAGTTGCTAACACTGGAAAGTTGTCTGACCACAGATGACCACAGATGACCACAGTCCTCTTCTGAGTTGGAGGGCAAGACAGAAGCAGAAGAAGGAGAGCCTGGTTCTCCCTCTCCCTCTCTCTCCCACCTCTTTCTTCTCGCCCCCTGTCATAGGTCCCCTTCCAAACTATCTATTGGGTGGGTCTGTGCCGGGGTGGGATGTGGAAAGCAGTCTGTTCAGTTTATCCCTGACACTCATCCTAGGAATTCTGCAGGTCAAGTGAGGGCATGACTCGGGCCCGAGGAGTGCAGATCGGCATCTGGGAAGGGAACTCAGACTTGGCAGCCAGGCGTGGAGAAATGCGCCCTGCTCAAGTGTCAGGAAATCCCGCTTTCTAAACTGGGCCCTGGCCGTGGCTCACTCTGTATTTTTGGGCAAGGGGCCTGCGTGAAATTGCATGCTGAAGAAAGCCAGCCAGAGCGGCCTGCCTCTGCTCCCGGGAATGTGGGCGACACGCAGGGAGGGGTATCGCTCAGGCTGGGTGCTGGCTGTGGTCAGCCCTTAATTCGTGTCTTCTTGCAGAGGGGCAAGAAGCCAGACTTTCCCATGATCACCCTCTGGTCTTTAGTTCTTTTCCCCAGAAGGCTAGTGAGAACTGGCTCCAAAAGTCCATTCCCATTCCAGAAAATCTTCCAGAAATCTAATTTTCATAGTATATAGACAGTCATGCACCCATGATGTTTCATCAATGACTGACAATATGGTCCCCTAAAATCATACACCTGCATTTTTACTGTACCTTTTCTATTCTTAGTTATATAAGTAGCTATGCCTATGTAACGTCTAGCTATGTATGTCTAGCTATGTCTGGCTGCGTACCTAGCTATGGTAAGTATTTATGTGTCTAGCTACACACAAATACCTTTATTACAACTGCCTGCAGCATTCAGTACAGTAACAGGCTGTACAGGTGTGTAGCCTAGGAGCAATAGGCTAGACCACACAGGCTAGGTGTGTGGTAGGCTAGACCACCTAGGTATGTGCAAGAACACTCTATGATGTGCTCACAATGATGAAATCAACTAATAACGCCTTTCTCAGAATGTCTCCCTGTCATTAAGCAACACATGGTGCTTGCTCTCTCTCTCTCTCTCTCTCTCTGTGTATGTGTGTGTGTGTGTACACCACATTTCTATTCAATTTCTCCATCAAGCCGTCAATATCAGCAGTATCGGCTTCACTTTGGGAGACATACTTCCTCCTCTGATCCCCTCGCCAAGAGGAGAGCGCTGCTTACCTAACAGCCCGTGGCAGCTGCCGGAAAGGCCCTTGCTGTTGGCAATGTAGAAGCCCAGGTGATGTCGCTGGAAGGGCGCGGGCTTTTTGTAGAGGTGGATGAGGATGACAAAGGCAATGGAGCCCTGGATGGTGACGGTGACGTTGGCGTTGGCGGACACCGACACCTCCAGCCCCCGACTCCCAACCACCACGCTCTGGTTGCAGGGGAGGACCAGCCTGTCCCCACCGTCCAGGATGACTCTGCTGGGCGTGATCTCGAGATAGGACCGCTCGGGCTTGTTGACCAGGATGGTGATGGTGCGGAAATAAGTGCGCTGTTTCTTGTGACCGTTTGGAGGGGCGGGGGCCCCGATTAGCTCTCCGTTCACCGTCACACCTTGAAGGCCAAGGGCAAAGAGCAAGGTTAGGAAACCCATCCCCACTTTCTCGCTAACAGCGTCTAAGCAGAATTTCCTCCCTCCTCCAGGCTTAGCTCTGTATCTCCAGGACCAAAATCATGATCTTAGTCACACATAGAGACCACTCCCTGGTTCCTAGAAGGGTCACGCACTGGTTATTACAGAGGCCGCTCCGTGATTATTGTTGAGACCACTCACTGGTGACGATAGAGACCTACTGGTGACTACAATCACCTCTCACTCGTTACATAGAGACCACCTGCTGGTTACTATGGAGACCACACCTGCTGGTTATTACAGAGACCACCGACTGGTTACTACAGAGAGCACTCCCTGGTTACTAGAGGGGTCACACCCTGATTACTACAGAGACTACTCAGAGATTATTGTTGAGATCACTCACTTACTATAGTTACCTCTCACTGGTTACACAGAGACCATTTGCTGGTTACTATGGAAACCACCTTCTGGTTACTACAGAGACCACTGACTGGTTACCACAGAGAGCACTCACTGGTTATTATAAAGACCACTCACTGGTTATTATGGAGGCCATGCTCGGTGGTTACTATAAAGACCGCTCACTGGTTATTATAGAGACCACTCAGTGGCTACTGAGTGAGTGAATGGATGAGTGAACGCATAGAGTTATGAGCGGATTTTCCCTCCCCCATGTTGGACCAGCATCTTGGGATAGAGGAGATGTGGGATTAGGTCAAGATGCCACAGAAGAAAACATGGTGTAGCCGGACTCGGTGGCTCAGCCTGTCATCCCGCGTCTTTGGGAGGCTGAGGTGAGTGGATTGCCTGAGCCCGTGGGTTCGAGACCCGCCTGGGCAACTTGGCAAGACCTCATCTCTACAATAAATCAAAAATTAGCTGGGCGTGGTAGTGCGCCTGTAGTTCCAGCTACTTGGGAGGCTGAGACGGAAGGATCGCCGGAGCCCGGCAGGTCAAGGCTGCGGTGGCCGGGAGCGGCCACTGCACTCCAGTCTGGGCGACAGAGTGAGACTCCGACTCAAAAAGAAAAAAAAGAAAAAGAATAAAGGAAAACAGGGTGTAAGTATCTGGACAGCTAAACAGCTGAGTGAGCCTGTCTGTCTGCTTTCTTCCCAGTGTCTGGCTGTCATGCTGAAGTCCTGTGTGGCCCTGATGCATATTTTGCATCGACCAGTGACCACTGACTCTCATTCGGAGGTGCTGAGCAGAAGGTGGCAGAATGCAAAGTTAGAATTTGCTTTTTAGTCCTCAAATTCAAGTTCTTCCACTTGGTGTTTCCTCCTTAGAAGAGGCCTTTTGAAGTGTGAGCCTCGACTTTCTCACCTGCAGAATGGGAAGATATAAAGCTAACCATTTTTGTGAGGATGCCAGGAGGTGGCGAGCATGTAAGCTGTGAATGGCTGCCAAGTGGACCTCTTTTCTATTCTCCTGCATCGTGTTGAGCACAGCTGTGGCTTCTCTGGACTTCTGCAAGGCCTGTGAGCCAGCCTCAGGGTTCCGTGCTGTCTGGTTGCACAGCAAACTGATGGCAATTGCACATGAGCTGGTCAGGGCTGAATCAGGTGGTGCATGTTAAATGTGTTTAGCTCTCAAGCAAAGAGGCAATTTGCAACAATAAACGATCGCTGTATAATTAACTCTTGCTTTCTCTGCTTTGGGAACAATCTTCCCAGTACATCTTGACTCATAGCTTCTTAGACATTCAAGGAGAAGAGAGTCTTCCCTTGGGTGAGGGTCAGGGGAGAGGAGAAATCTCAGCACAGGCAGAGCCTGTGTCCTTCCAGCCTCTAATCTGTAAGCATCTTCAGGCTGAGTTCCCTTCATGGACACCTCATGGAATACAGAAACTCTGGAGACGGCTCCGGGAAGAGGGGACGCCTTCCGGGAGGGATAAGGTTGGGCTTTCATCTCACTCCTGAGTCCTTTGAAATAAGAAATGGTGGGGGCCGGGCGCAGTGGCTCACGTCTGCAGTCCCAGCATTTTGGGAGGCAAAGGCAAGAGGACTACCTGAGCCCAGGGGTTCGAGAACAGCCTGGGCAATTTGGTGAGACCTCATCACTACAATAAATCAAGAAAATTTAGCCAGAAGTGGTGGTGCAGCCTATAGTTTCAGCTACTTGAAAGGCTGAGATGGAAGGATCACTGGAGCCCAGCAGGTTGGGGCTGCGGTGGCCATGAGTGTGCCACTGCACTCTAGCCTGGGCGACAGAGTGAGACTCCAACTCAAAAAAAGAAAAAAGAAACGATGGGGATTTGGCTCCAAGGCCAATAACTCTGCAAGAGAACAAATGAGTGAGCTCAGGATCAAACTTGACATCATTATATCATCCACACTGCTAGCAGGGGACCTCACCTGGCTGGCGACTGCAACCTGAGCTCCCGAGACATTCCTCTTCTCAGCACCAAGAAATGCTGGGACATCCACTCCAAAGTTTGTCCTCACACAGCCGAGCCGTGTCACCTGCACTGAACTCGAAAGGCTTTTGCCGTGCTAATCTCTCCAACCCAGGCCCTCTACAGACTGACTGGGACCAGAGCCCTGTTCCACACACGTGTCCTTGGCACACAGAGGGCTGTGCGGTTAACATCCGGGTTGCCAGGGAATGAGACAGATGGCTTTAGAACTCTGGCCTCTCCAGACATGGATGGACATCTATCCATTGAAAAATGGAGACCCTGGGGAGGCCAGAGTTCTAAACGGATTCTGGAGTACCTGAACGTTTACAAAGCAACTTTATGTCCCCTGTGTCATCTAAATACACTTGGTAAGTCTTGTAAGGTCAGCGGGGTGTCACTATCTTCATTTGACAAGGGAGACAGCCAGGCGGGGGTGTGGTGGTTCACACCTATAAATCCCAGCACTCTGGGAGGCCAAGGCAGAGCGGGCAGGAGGATTGTCTCTGCCCAGGTGTTCAAGACTAGCCTGGGCAACATCTCTACAAAACAGAGACCTCATCTCTACAAAAAATAAAAATTCAGGCGTGGAGGTGCATGGAGTAACTGTAGTCCCAGCTACTCCAGAGGCTGAGACGGAAGGATCACCTGAGCCCAGAAGGTCAAAGCTGTGGTGAGCCATGATCGGCCTGGGCAACAGAGTGAGATCCCAACTCAAAACAAAAACAAAAGCTACAGAAAGGGAGAGGGCAGTAGCTCAGATGTGCGTCTTCTGGATGTCAAGTCCAGGAGCCCAGGTCACTTCCTTTGTCCATCAACAGGGTTCACTGTACATCCTTAATGTGGCCCTGATGTCACTGGACACCCATTTTAAGTTTGGAGGGGGTGCACTACCTCCCTGGTCTTTGCCCAGATGCCACGAGGGAGAGCAAAACTTACCAGAGTGCATGTGGTCCGAGACCAGCCTTAGGACGTCCCCGGGCTGCCCGTCAATGTTAAAGCAGACGGTGAGTTTGCTCAAGGAGAAATCCACCACGAAATGGGGGTCGCCGTCCACTGCAGGAACAGAGGAAACAAAGGAGAGAGAGGAAAGACATGGAGTGGGCGCCTTCTGTGTGCAGGGGCCGCTTTCTCGTTTCTCCTGACAACAATACTGGACGGAAGGTGGCCTTGGTTTCCAGCTGAGGAAGATGGATGGGAAGGGTGTGACTCTCCAGACGACCCAGTGAGTGCATGGCCAACGCGTGACTTCAGGTGTTCTAAATGCAAATACTGAAGGTGCCAAAAATGGTCCACATGTTGTAAGAGACGCTGTCTATGGGTTACTTTTCATTTTTGTTTTGTTTTGTTTTTGAATTGGAGTCTCACTCTGTCACCCAGACTGGAGTGCAGTGGCCACTCCCAGCCACCGCAGCCTCGACCTGCTGGGCTCCGGTGATCCTTCCGCCTCAGCCTTCCGAGTAGCCGGAATTACAGGTGCGCGCTACCATGCCCGGCTAATTTTTTTGATTTATTGTAGAGATGAGGTCTCGCCAAGTTGCCCAGGCAGGTCTCGAACTTGCGGCCTCAGGCAAAACACTCACCTCAGCCTCCCAAGGCACAGGATTACAGGCTGAGCCACCAAGCCCAGCTATGGGTTACTTTTCAAAGTTGAATTGAATCACGGTAGCAATGTGTAGTGTGACGTTCGCTCAGCCACACTTCCACCATGCTCTGTGACTGTCCAGCCTGTCGCTAGCATTCATTTGATTGTCTCCATCTTTTGAGCCATCGTCAGACTTAGAATGTGTGCATGTTTTGGGGTGCCCCCATCCAGTGCTTCTTTCACCATACCTCAACTAATGCAGACAACCAAGCCTAGAGAGAAAGCAGGGCAGGAAAGAGAGACCCTGCCACCCATGCCGAGCTGAGACAAGCCCGCCCCCTTCCCCCTCCCACGCTGGCTCCCGCGTCCATTGCTTTCTCCTTGAACGGCCCAGAGGACGAGATCTGAATGAGGTTCCTTCCTGCCCTGGGACTGGAGTTCTACCGCACTTCTCCCCAGGAAACCGTAGGCGATCTTTGCATGCCCGTGCCAAGAGCCATACTGTTTAAAAAGGGCAGTGATGGCCGGGCTCAGTGTCTCAGCCGGTAATCTCAGCACTTTGGGTGGCCGGGGCGAGTGGATTGCCTGAGCCCCTGGGTTCGCCGCCCACCTGGGCAACTTGGCAAGACCTCGTCTCTACAATAAATCAGAAATTAGCCAGGCGTGGTAGTGCATGCCTGTAGTTACGGCTCCTTGGAAGGCTGAGATGGAAGGATCACCAGAGCCCAGCGGGTCAAGGCTGCGGTGGCCATGAGTGTGCCACTGTCCTCCAGCCTGGGCAACAGAGTGAGACTCCAACTCAAAAAAAAGAAAGTGTATCCATGTTCACTATAGATGCAATTTGTATCACGTATTTTTGACCCATGGTTGGTGGAATTCATGGATAGGAAAGGCAACTGTATTGTGTCTCTGACAGTTCTCTGAGAGGTCTGTGTGTATGTGTGTGTTTTCTTTTTTGTTTTTGTTTCGTTTTGAGTTGGAGTCTCACTTTGTCACCCAGACTGGAGTGCCGTGGCATAATCATGATTCACTGCAGCCATGACTTCCTGCATTCAGGCGATCCTTCGGCCTCAGCCTCCCAAGGAAGTGGACCTACAGGGACGTGCTAATGTACCCAGCTAATTTTTGTGATTATTTATTTATTGGTAGAGACGAGGTCTCACTATATTGCCCAGGCTGGTCTTGAGCCCCTGGACTCAAGCAATCCTCCCACCTCTGCCTCCCACACTGCTGGGGTTACAGGCATGAGTCACTGTGCCCAGCCTCTCTGAGAGTTTCTATGTGCACATACCACACCATTTTACTCAAATAGTCCAATTCCCTTTACAAGGAAAGATAGTGCTTGTTTCCCAAAGAGGGGAGGGGTGGAAAAGTCATCCCTCCAGGTCGTATCCAAGAGGAAACCTTTCCTGCATTCCATAAAGCCTGAAGTGTATTCAAAGGAATGGCATTCTGTCCTCTGGAGACTGTGCGGCCTCGCTGTCCACAGCCAGTCCCTAGGATGTCCCTGGCTGTATACACACAAGCACGTGCAGCACAGCACCTAGAGGTAACAACAGAGACCCACCAAGGATGATGTGTATGTGGTAAGGACAAAGCCTGGCCCCTATGCGACCCTTCCATCAGGATTTTTATTATAAGCCCGGGAAGTTGGCAAAAGGAAATCTCATGACATTTTAAAAAATCTGTTCTTCCTTTCTAAGGCCAAGGACTGAAAAACAAAAACAAAATCTGCCTGTCACACCAAACATTTTTGTTTTTGTGGCCCCGTTTTATAACTGTAACACCAGAGGCTGGGAGCATGCCTGCTTCAGATCTCAAAAACAAATGCCTTTTTAACTCAATCATGACTGAAACGTGCTTTGCTCCCCATGTATGCTATTAGGGCTCTAGCCAGGCCTCCTGGAGAATGTGTTATCACCACAATGTTTACAGAATGGCCTAAGGACGGTCCTGGTTCTTGGAAGCTGCCTCATGCTGCGGCCTTGAACTTGTTAGAGGAGCTGGTATTTTAACTGGCTTCAGGGAATTCCTAGCTGCCCAACTTTTGAAACATTCCTTACTCTCAGTTCACACACACCCACATCCTTTGCTTTACCTGATGTTTTAGAGATTTTAATTCTTGGCTGGTATGGTTTCTCCAGCGCAGGCCCTAAAAAGGAGAAGGAAAAGAATGTGTTATTCATTAAAGAGGGTGAAGCCAGAGGTAAAGGGGGGGGTGGCGAGAGGAGTAAAATACAGTTTTCAGATACATTTCAGACACATTTGTAGCAGCTTAGAGAATGAAAAAGCTCTTGTTGTTGTTGTTAGAGACAGAGTTTCCCTTTCACCAAGGTTGGAGCGCAGTGGTGTGAACGTAGCTCACTGCCGCCTGGGACTCAGGCTTTAAGTATTCCTACTGTCTCACCCTGCCAAGTAGCTGAGATTAAAGGTGTGCACCACCACACCTGACTAACTTGTAAAACAGTTTTTGTTTGTTTTGTTTTGGTAGCGACAGGGTCTCTTCATTGTGTTGCCAAGGCTGGTCTTGAATTCCTGGCTTCAAGCGAGCCTCTCATCTTGGCCTCCCAAAATGCTGGAATTACAGACATGAGCCACTGCACCCAGCCTGAGTTATTGATTATAAACATTATAATACACTAAAATAACACAGATTCCTGCCGAGGTTGCTGTGGCCTGCGGTGGTGTTAGATGAACATCCTAGGCCATCCTGGGTCCTTCCCACATGGCGGGCACTGGAGCTGCCTTACCTGGCTGCGTGCTGGCCCCCTGCAGACTCTGCACCAACGTCTCGGGCCCCATGACAGCTGACATGCCGTGGGCCTCCTCCGGCCTGCCTGCGCCAGGGGCTGGCTGCTTCAGCCTCAGGGAGGTGAACGGGGTGAGAAAGTGGTAGTTCACGGCCAAGGCCTGGGCCCTCTGCCTCAGTCGTTCCTTTTCTTCCCCCTCGTCGGTCTGCAGCCAGGAGCTCCGCAGCTCCTTCACGGTGAGGTAGCCCCACAGACGCTCGATGTGGTTGGGGTCCCCCTCCCTATCGCCCATGGGCACGGGGCCTCCTGGGACGTCCTCCCCTGCCTGGGGCCCCACGGGCACGTCCGTCTTCAGGACGACGAACTTCCTGCTGTTGCTGGCGGTGACTTCCACATGCAACTGATCCAGCTTCCTGTCCACCAGCTTCCCAGCAATGACAATCTCTGAACCGTTGAAGTAGTTGGGGAACAGGGTCTTGGTAGCCTGCTGCACCACGCTGGGGGGGTAGTCAACACGGATGTCCGACAGGAGGGGCGTCCTGATCTCATCGTAGAACCTGGGAGCACAGGGGGAGAGAGTCAGGGCCCCACCGGGCGGTGGGCAGGACGACACTGGGGGAAGCCACAGACCCTCAGAGGGGCACATCTGACTTCAGAGCGATTGGGCCACCCTGGCAAGATTTCTGCTAGGAGGTCACTCAGCCCAACCTCATTCACAACTGGGGAGACAGAATGCACTCTCTCCAGGCCTCCCAGCATTTTTCTTCTCTCTCTCTCTCTCTCTCTCTCTCTCTCTCTCTCTTTGAGTTACAGTCTTACTTTGTCACCCAGGCTGGACTGCAAAGCCATGATCACCACTCACTGCAGTCTCAATCTCCTGGGCTCAGGCGATCCTTCCTTCTCAGTCTCCCAAGGAGCTGGGACTACAGGCTTGCACCACCATGCCTGGCTAATTTTTTGATTTACTGTAGAGATGAGGTCTCACTATGTTTCCCAGGCTGGTCTTGAACCCCTGCGCTCAAGCAATCCTCCAGCCTCAGCCTCTCAAAGTGCTAGAATGACAGGCATGAGCCAGTCCCTGGCTGCAAGCCTTTTTCAACTGTTCTGATGATGAGAAAGAATCTCCCTAGGGTAGATTTAAATCTCCCTCCCTGAAATCCCCACCCATCATCTCAGTTTCACCTCTGGAGCAGTACAAAATGAGCTGAATCTGACTTCAACATGACAGGCATTTAGATGTCTAAGAAAGCAATGCTGCGTGCTCCTTGAGGTCTACTTTCTATTCAGCTTAATCAGACTCCAGTATCATGGACTATTCTTCATGTAATACAACTTTAAGATTCTCCAATGAGTCTTCACAAGTGTCCTTTGTACACACTGAAGTTTCTCAAAATGCCTCTTAAAACATCTTCCTTGGAACCAAATCTATATTCTAGATGTGCCTTAAGCAGCATATTACACTTGAGAAATCTGACCTTGACCTTGACCCTGTGCTTTTATGCAACACAGAACTTGCTCACATTAGCTTTCCTCATAGTCATGCTGCATGGTGGCTTCTTGCTAAGTGAGGAGACTTGTTGACTGACTCCCCTTTCCAATGGCTTAGAGAGCACAGGCTGAGGAAATCGATTTCTACCTCTGTCACTTCCTTGCCATGTGTCTTGGGACGTGTGGCTCAACCTCTCTGAAACTCAGTTTCTTCATCTATAGAACTATCACCATCCCTCGAGTCTGCTCTTTCCTTCTTTCTTGAGAATTGAGTTCTAGCTGGGCACATGCCCATCTGGCCACCAACTACATTCCCCAGCCTCGACTGCAGCCAAACATAGCCACGTGACTATGTCTTCCCCAACGGAGCATGAGTGGACGTGATATATGTGACTTCCATGACACTTAAAATGGCTTGCGATGGCTTTCTTTTATTTCCCCCTTTCGGGGACTGGAAAACAAAAGCAATAGTGGCCTAATTTCAACTTTGCAGAAGGGAAGCAGAGCAATACAATGGAAGGAGCCTGGGACCCTGAATGACTTTGTGGAGCAGAATCTATCCTGGCCTGATGATCACAGAAGACAGAAATAATCAGTTGTCTTATTTCAGCCTTTGCCTTCTGTTTCCTAGATTATGGTAGCCTTCACTCTAGTACACCTACCTTCAGGGACCTTTGTGAGGATCACATGAGGTATGCATGTGGAAACACCTGGCGTAGTATAAGTTCTCAGCAAATGTCAGGTATTGATAATAGTTTGTGTTATATGACAGTGCAGTTGACTTGTTTCAATGGAACTGCCTTTTGCTTCTGTATACCTTATGGATGTGCTCAATTTCAACCCTGAAGTGTTAAGGACATTCTGTTATATAGTGCATTAGATTTCCCTCTTGGAATCTAGTTCTGGATAATTTTTTAAGAGTGGGAGGCAAATCGGCATTTTCATTTGAGTGCTGAGGGAGGGCTGAGTGAGGTGGCTCACATCTGTAATCCTGGCACTTTGGGAGGCAGAGGTGGGAGGATTGCTTGAGGCCAGGAGTTTGATACCAGCTTGGGCGACATAGTGAGACCTTGTTTCTACAAAAAAAAAAATTAGTCAGTCATGGTGGCACATGCCTGTAGTTCCAGCTACTTGGGAGGCTGAGAAGAGAGGCTTGTTTAAGTTCAAGGGTTTGAGGCTGTAGTGACCCATGATTGCACCACTGCACTCCAGCCTGGGCAACAGAGTAAGACTCCAATTCCAAAAAAAAATGCTGAAGGCAATGGTGGTTAATCCCATACCAAGGATCTGCCCTTATTGTACAACATAGAGACCTCTGCTTAGATGAGTCATGAATGAATGTTCTTTGGTTATGGATATTAAGCACCTGGAAATCTACCCAGGCCTCCCTCTTCCTTCTAAGCAGATACCATCCATATATGCCACAATGAAGGTTAAAGCACATCATGCTGAACTGGGTGCTGGCATGTCCCCGACTCGATGGTAAGGTCACACGCTATGTTTGGCAATGTGATGTTCGAGTGAAGCTGCTTCTGTGTTGGAAGATGTAGTTCTGGCTTCTTCTCCGCCTCAGAAGAATAATCTGATTATTCACCAGTTTTAATTGGTTGTTTTGCTTCTTAATAAAAATATGACAATTTAACTAGTCCTTAAAATGGAGACAACACTCCCTTTTCCACCTACTTATAGGGTAGAATAAAAGTAAACTTGCTAGAAAGTGCCTTCAAATGGAGGGTTTTAACTATAACCCTAAGAGCTCATTGAATACCTGGTCATCGGGCCAATAGGTTTTCTCATTGAATTCTGTCAACGGACCGCAATCCCCATTTTATAGATAAGGAAACTGAGGCACAGACAGCCTTAACATCTTGCGACCGAGCGTAGTGGCTCAGCTTGTAATCCTTTGGGACCAAGACAAGAGGATTGCCTGAGCCTGGGGGTCTGAGACCGGCCTGGGCAACTTGTGAGAACTCGTCTCTACAATAAACCATAAAAATTAGCCAGGCGTGGTTGCGTGCACCTGTTGTTCCAGCTACTTGGAAGGCTGAGGCGGAAGGATCGCTGGAGCCCAGCAGGTCAAGGCTGTGGTGGCCACGAGCAGCATGCCACTACACTCCAGCCTGGGTGACAGAGTGAGATTCCAACTTACCAAACAAAACCAGAACTTGAATTCTGATCTGCCTGGCTTTTCTTTTTCTTTTTCTTTTTTTTTTTTTGAGTTGGAGTCTCACTCTGTCATCCAGACTGGAGTGCAGTGGCAGACTCCCGGCCACCACAGCCTCGACCCGCTGGGCTCCGGCAATCCTTCCGCCTCAGCCTTCCAAGTAGCTGGAACTACAGGTGTGCGCTACCACGCCCGGCTAATCTTTGATTTATTGTAGAGACGAGGTCTCACCAAGTTGCCTGGGTGGCTCTCGAACGCGCGGGCTCAGGCAATTCACTCACCTGGGCCTCCCAAAGTGCTGGGATGACAGGCTGAGCCACCGAGCCCGGCCTGCCTGGCTTTTCTTTCTTTTATTTTTTTGAGTTGGGGTCTCACTCTGTCACCCAGACTGGAGTGCAATGGCCACTCCCGGCCACTGCAGCCTTGACCGGCTGGGATCCGGCGATCCTTCCGCCTCAGCCTTCCGGGTAGCCAGAATTACAGGCATGTGCTACCATGCCCGGCTGATTTTTTGATTTATTGTAGAGACACAGTCTCACCAGGTTGCCCGGGCGGGTCTTGAACCCGCGGGCTCAGGCAATCCACTCGCCTGGGCCTCCCAGAGTGTGAGACGACAGGCTGAGCCACCGAGCCCGGCCTGCCTGGCTTTTCAAAACACATGGTAACATCCCCCCGTGCCACAGGCCATGAACATCTCACTCCTAGGAGAGGTTCCGATGCAGCGAGGCACCCTCCCGTCTGGGCTCCCCACAGCAGCTGACCCTCCGCTCCCCCAAGACAGTGCGTCACGGTTGCGAGAAGACAGACCACAGACCCGATGAGCTGCGAGCCCGCGTCCTCCTCCTCCCGGACGCGCCGCGTGAGGCCGCAGTTCTCCAGCGACAGTTTCTCCAGCAGTTTGAAGTCCACGTCGTTCCCGATGCCGATGGTGAAGATGCACACCCGCCCTCGGGCGGCCTCCCGGGTGTTGTTGAGGATCTTGAGGGTGTGGGTCTCCCCGACCGTGGGCTTCCCGTCCGTCAGGAACACGACGAGGGACACGCTGCGGTCTTCGAGGTCGTTGTGGGCCACGTAGTCGCCGAGCAGCCCGATGGCCCTCTGCAGGGCCCCGTTGATGTCTGTGCCTGGGGGACACCAACACAGGACAGCTCGAGCTCTGCGCTCACCTCCCGACCCCGAAAGCCCCTGCCTGGCTGCTGGTCCCTCGCCGCCGCTCCTGCGTTCACAGGACCGCCACGTGGGAGAAGCCGCCTCCTGCTCGTACCAGGTGACTCCAGATCATACAGCCCGTCTAGAAACTTGCCAAGTGTTTGCTAAATGAATATAAAGGACTCAGAGTTGGGCATGGGAATCCCAGCACTTTGAGAGGCCGAGGCGAGAGGATTGCCTGAGCCCAGGGGTTCGATACCAGCTTAGGCAACTCAGTGAGACCGTGTCTCTACAATTTAAAAGGAAAAAAAAAGGCCGGGGGCAGTGGCTTGAGCCTGTAATACCAGCACTTTGGGAGGCTGAGGTGAGAGGACTGCCTGAGCCCACGGGCTTGAGACCAGTCTGGGCAACTTGGCGAGAAAAATTAGCTGGGTGAGGTAGCACACACCTGAAGTTCCAGTTATCTGGAAGGCTGAGGTGGAAGGATTGCCTGAGTCCAGCAGGTTGATGCTGGGGTGGCCATGAGTGTGCCACTGCACTCCAACCTGGGTGACAGAGTGAGACTTTGACTCAAAAAAAAAAAAAAAAAAAAAAAAGCTGGGCATGGTGGTGTGCACCTGTAGACCCAGCTACTTGGGAGGCTGAGGTGGAAGGATTGCCCGAGTCCAGCAGGTTGAGGCTGCGGTAGCCATGAGTGCATCACTGCGCTCCAGCCTGGGTGACAGAGTGAGACTCTGACTGAAAAAAATAATTGACTCAGGATTAGTCCACTGTAAAAAGCCTCTGTAAGGTATTCAATGACACCTTAGTTTTGAACCCTTCACGACTGGAGACAAAAGTGGCTCCATCCTGCTGCTGACCTGCCATATTGGCTTCTGATTAGCCTGAGGACTGTGAAGGCCTCTTGATTCTGACTTTATTCATTGTTTTTAGACTAAGAACATGGGCTCCTGCTTCTAGATTAAAGTAGCCTTGTTGTCATCTCATGAATTGCAGGCTCGTGCGCAGCCAGCCTTCTTGCCTGGCCCGGGGGGTTGCCCCCGGCACGCCTCTACTTTCTCTGGTCTGGGGAGTAACAGTGCGAGATCCACCTGTCTTGCAGCTGCCCAAGGCCACGCTTCTGCCGGAAGTTCCCCCAATCAGTCATCCAAACTGACAAACTGAACCCGCCTGCTGCCTTCTTCGGTTTCTCAGCTCCCTCTGCATTTGGGGGTCGCTTTGTAGATATGGCCCTTCCCCAGAATGACAATCTTAGCATCAATGGCTTCTATCCCTTCCCTGAGAATGGCTTAGAAAGGAGCAGAAGGCACTGGGTACAGGTACAGGAATCTGGAGGGAAAGAGAGTGGCAGAGGAGAGAAAGGAGCATCGAATGGGGAAGGACACCTCAGGTGCCTTGATGTGGCCCAGGACACGATGGCAGTGATGGAATAACTCATCGGTCACCTTCACTGTCTCCCTGTCCTGCTTCCTGCCCTTGGGGGTTCCCTCTGCTCTTAGGGCCCTGCTAAGGGACATTACGTTTGGCACCTCCTGGCCCTGTCTCTTTTCCTTCAGAGGCTCTGGTCATCAGCAGCTCTGATTCAAGTTGTGGTGGTGTCTGTGGCAGCAGCTGAACAAGTATTTGCCTGGGGGAGGGAGGGAGGGAGGGATGGATGGATGGATGGATGGAGGGAGGGAGGGAGGGAGAGACAGGTGGTTGGTGGAAACCACCAGCCAGAACGGAGCATCTGGGTTAGCTAAGAATCCCATTCAACTACGCAGCCACCTTCTCACATCACCAAGCAAAAGAGAATCTTTATTTAGTGTGAACACCTATTGCCTTTGTCATTTTTTTAAAAAATAGCTTGAGATAAAATTTACAAAAAAAAAATTCACCCATTCTAAGTGTCCAATTCATGATCTTTAGTTAATTTACAGAAGTCTCTAACCATCACCACCATCCACCCTTCTGCCTGGAGTGACTTTTATCTACCTGCAAAACGTGCCACATTTGAGAGCATCAGGGTGTCTCTACCATGGCTTTACATCCTTCAGAATTTCTAGTGATAAGCCCATGCCCATGACAAATATGGGTACAATTCTTGCTAAGATGTACACGGAGTCCAAGTCAAAGAGAGGAAAAGTTATGGCTGAAATGGTCTCTAGCATTTCTTGGGATTGCTAATTTGACTTTCTAATGCCTATCTAATTTCGTGTTGCCTCTGGACGTGTGGGCATGGATGAGCTGGTGTTTGTTTTCTCTTCAAACAGCACTTAGCAGTGGTGCCAAGTCTCTCTCCACTTTACAGCCAAGAGAGCCAAGGTAAAGGATGGATTAGCGTCAACGGCAGCACACAGCCACGGGAAGCACCACAGGGCTTGGCCTCATGCCCCATACTAAGCCGGGCACCTCCCCCCCACTCAAAAGCAGCAAGGAGCTGTCATCGAAAGGCTCAAGTGTGTCAGCTGGAGGGATGACTCAAGTGGGTTAGAATAATAGCCACACCCGATGCTAGCAGGGGCCTTCTTGTGTACCAGGACTGCTCTGGGCACATTTTTTTTTTTTTTGAGTTGGAGTCTCACTCTATCACCCAGGCTGGAGTGCAGTGGCACGCTCATGGCCACCCCATCGTCGACCCGCTGGGCTCCAGCGATCCTTCTGCCTCAGCCTTCCAAGTAGCTGGAACTACAGGTGCGTGCTACCACGCCCGGCTAACTTTTATTTATTTATTGTAGAGACGAGGTCTCACCAAGTTGCCCAGGCTGGTCTCAAACCCTCAGGCTCAAGTAATCCACTTGTCTCGGCCTCCCAAAGTGCTGGGATGACAGGCTGAGCCACCGAGCCCGGCCTGCTCTGGGCACTTTTAATGTTTCAACTCATTTCATCCTAATGGCAACTCTGTTGGTATGTCATTTTACAGATAAGGAAACTGAGGCACAGAGAGGCGAAATAGCTAGCCGAAGGTGGAGTTGGATTCAAGTCCAGGCACATGGCTTCAGAATCCGCGCTCCCAGTCCTAAAGCTCCTCTTCTGAGAGAGGAGTAGGTGAATTTGCTGTTCCCTGCAGAGACTGGGACAACGAGGTGTTGAGAAAAAGTAAGAGAGGCCAAGAGTGACTCAAGGGTTTGGATTCCAAAAGAATGTAACACAGGTCAGCTGTGTTCCAAGGCTGTTCTTTACCCCCCAACACACACACACACACACACACACACACACACACACACAGACATACACATCATTCCAATAGTAAGCAGCACCATTAGAATCACTCCATGCTGCACTATTCACTGAGCACGCACTATGAGGGGAACCCCAAAAAACCCGGAACTTATTTCTAAAAAGTTGTGTATTTATTCTTACGTGTTTTAACTTCAGTCGCTTTCAAAAGTACTCTCCGTTTGATGCCGTACACCTATTGAGATACTTTTTTCCACTGCTCAAAACGGTTTTTGAACTCGCCCATTCTGATGCCCTTTAGTGCTTCTGCTGTTTTTTGTTTCGCCTCTTCCACATGGGCAAAAGGTCTCCCTCTGAGGACTTTTTTTACCCGAAGAAACAGAAAAAAAGTCACCTGGGATGAGACTGGGTGAATAGAGAGGGTGGGGCAAGGGAGTCATGCTGTTTTTGGCCCAAAACTGCTGAACACTCAGCACGGTGTGGGCAGGTGCGTTTATAAATTGCCCATCACAGAATGGGCAAACGCACTAAAAGAATCTCCAAAAAAGTCTCACTGAAGCTGAACACAGCCTCCCACAGCCATGCTAGCTGGGACCCTGATGTCGATGGATTCCTAGAACACTCACCTCATGGGGGGCCCACTCTCCAAAAGCTAATTCTGCTTTTGGCCATCGCCCCCGGCCATATGTCAGGAACCATGCTAGCGGCTAGGAGCTGGCTGCACCGAGACAAAGAAGAGTCTCTTCCTCCAGGACTGTCCAGTCCTGCCATCCTCCTGCTGTGGATCATCACTATGATATTAAATCCAATCTTCTAGGTCACCAGCGGCCACTAAAACAGCTCCTAGATCATGCTGTTTTGGATACTGGTAGGAAATCCCACGGTAAATGAGACAGCACCGGCCAAGCAAGACCAAGTCCCAAGTTAAGTTGATTTGAGAAATCGGGGCTTTGTCTTGCATGTGAAATCATGAATATAGAAAAGATAGAAGAAAACCCCGATGGGAGAAGAAGGGAGCGAGTGTCTTGCCTGTTCCCAGACAGCCAAAGTGGAATTCACCGAGACCACAACCCCAGGAAGCAGCATCTCTGTAAAGAGCCTTTAAGGAAGGGGCTAGGGGAAGAGTCATTTCCACTCCCACACTGAGCTCCTTGCAGGCGTCCACTGTGCTGGTGACACAGGTGACAGCAAGAGCCACCTAGGTTGAAGAAATGCACCTGGCACAGGTGGGCAGCCGTGTCCTGGTCCTCGAGTCTCCCCAGCATTCCTTAGGACCTCTTCTCTCTCTCTGAGCAAGCGGCAGCCTCACCTGGGCACCATACTTGAGACAGGCGGGCCATGAGTCACAGCCCTTCCATTTTACAGCCCCTCCCAGGACACGGGATGCAGGTTTCACTCACTCTGTCCCTTTCACTCACTCTGTTCCAGCCCCGCCAAAGGATCTCTGCTTGCCTTGCTGAGCAATTTGCCCGCCACAGTCCAAGGTGCAAACAAAACACTGGATCCTCCGTTGGCTTTAATTCTCCATCCCAAAACAATTTACAAAAACAGCTTTGATTGGGCATGGTGGCCCATGCCTGTAACCCCAGCAGTTTGGGAAGCTGGGGCGGAAGGATTGCTTGAGCCCCGGTGTTTGAGACCAGCCCGGGCAACATAGCAAGACCCCATCTCTACAAAAAAACAAAAGTAAAAACAAAAATTAGCTGAGTATGATGGTGTGTGCCTGTAGTCCCAGCTATTTGGGAGGCTTGCCTGAGCCCAGGGTTTCGAGACCACCCTGGGCGACATAGGAAGACCTTGCCTCTACAGAAAATAATTAGCTGGGCATGGTGGCCCACACTGTAGTCCCAGCTACTCAGGAGGCTGGGGCAAGAGGACTGCCTGAGCCCAGGAGGTCAAAACTGCAGTGGTCGTGATCGTGCCACTGCACTCCAGCCAGGGCGATAGAGTGAGACTCCAATTCAGAAAAAAAAAAAAAAGGCCAGACTTGGTGGTTCAGTCTGTAATCCCAGCACTTTGGGAGGACGAGGTGAGCGAATTGCCTGAGTCTGAGGTTCGAGACCAGCCTGGGCAACTTGGCGAGAACTCATCTCTACAATAAATCAAAAATTAGCCAAGCAAGGTAGCGTGCGCCTGTGGTTCCAGCTACTTGGAAGTCTGAGGCAGAAGGATCACCAGAGCCCAGCAGGTTGACACTGGGGTGGCCATGATCGCACCACTGCACTCCAGCCAGGGCGACGGAGTGAGATTCCAACTCCAAAAAAAAAAAAAAAAAAGCTCTGCTTTTGGAACAACATAACTTTTTTTTGTAACAAGATCCATGGGATAAACCAGGAAAGCCCTCAAATGCCTCTCAGAGTGTTTTCCCCATGACTCGACCACCTTCATTTGGAAACTGGAAGGGGAGAATTTACCGATGTGGCAATCAGAGAAGCTCACACTCTGGGGAAGCTCTTACCTACCGCCTCCCTTCCTGTAAACAGCTCTGACCCTCAAATCCTGGCCTCTTGGCAAAAACTAGCTTATTATCCCACCACCCCTAGTGTAAACAGGAGGAGCCGCGTTTACCTCCGGTGGGTGACATATGGTGGATGTAGATTTTGCCGTCCCTGACGCTGTCCGGGGTGACGGGTATCAAGTGGTCCTTCCACACCTTGATCTGGTTGGAAAACCCAATGATGCTGAAGCGGTCCTGGGGCCGGAGGTCATGGAGGATCGTGAAGAGGGCGTCCTTGGTCTAGGCAAACACAAAGCCGGAGCCGTCACAGCCCGTCACGGCCGTCCACTCGCCCCTAGCCCGTAAACGGCCTGCCAAGGGCACTCCCAGGGTTCAAGTTGAGTGCCCGCTCTGTGAAGAGCACTTGGCTGAATGTCAGCGAATGTGTCCTTGAGCTGAATACACAGACTAAAGACATTACAGCTGGATACGAGATGCCAGGCCGTGTTTAATACATGAACTGTCACACACTGCTACCGGCCAGGGTGCACCAGGCCTCCATATCTTCATCACTGCTGTTCTCTTGGTCTAGAATATTCTGCCTCGATCTTCCACCTGACAAGACCTAGTCATTCTCGTTTTTCTGGAGTCGGGGCCTCACTCTGTCCCCAGGCTGGAGTGCCGTGGCACAATCACGGCTCACCACAGCCTTCTCCTCCTGGGCTTATGTGACCCTCCCACCTCAGTCTCCCAAATAGCTGGGACTACAGGTGCATGCCACCACACCCAGCTGATTTTTGTTTTTGTTTTTTGTTTTTTTTTTGTTTTAGAAAGAAGGCCTTGCTATGTTGCCCAGGCTGGTCTTGAACTCTTGGACTCGGGCAATCCTCTCACCTTGCCTCCCAGGGTGTGGGATTACAGGTAGGAGCCACCGTGCCCGGTCCCTAGTCACTCGTAAGACTAGGGACCGGGCATGGAGAATGCGCTAAATTCTCTGTTGCAACTTCTTCTAACTTCTCGAAAGAGAGCTGATCATTCCCTCCCCTGGGCTGGCGACGTCCTCAACACATTCCTATTATATGGTGCAGGTGGCGCCATCATGATGGCCGCTTCATGTCTCTTTCCCTTACTAGACCGTTTGTAGATTTGTCCCCTTTGTAGGTGTGACCCTTTCATCTTCATGTTACCCGGTGACACACGGGGGGTGCTAGACAAAGGGGTAGCAAGTGAATGAATGGATGAACATTTAATAACTTACAAAATTAAAGTTCAAATAACAAACACTACAGAATTTTAAAAGATTAACAAAATCCCGGTGGACTGGAATGATGTGAGACTCTATAGAGAAAGAGGAATTTGAGATGAGGCTTAGAGGAAACTGGACAGCTTGGAAGAGTAGGAAAAGCCTTCTGAGAAGAAGGAAGGAAGGAAAGAGGGAAGGAAGGAAGGAAGGAGAAGGAAGTCGGGTTGAGCAAAGCCAGGAGGGAACCCAGGTGAACTCAGGAGTACAGGGGTACAGAGATAACAGGTGTTACCGCCTAAGTCAGACGTGCCTTGTGGAAAGAAGAAAGGAGTCACGTGACACAGAAAGCAAATTCTCTAAGAGCCTGGACAAGAGTTTCCAGAACAATCTACAGATATTGTGAGCAAACATCTTCCCTACACAGCATTGTTGTTAGACATTTAAAGTGACTCAGTGTAGGAAGTCAGGGACTTTCATTGCATAATTGCTATGACAATGACACCTGGCACCCTTTTTTTTTTTTTTTTTGAGTTGGAGTCTCACTCTGTCATCCAGGCTGGAGAAGAAGTGGTGCAATCAGAGCTCACTGCAAGCAGCCTCCAAGTCGTGGCCTCAAGTGATCCTCCCACCCAGGCCTTCCAAAGTGCTGGGATTACAGATGTGAGCCGCTATATCTAGCCTTATTTGGTAATTTTAATACAAAAATAATACTATTCATTTTTTAAAAGATCAGAAGGACAACATAAAAGTCATCATTCTGCCCACCTGGAGACAACGCTATTAAAATGCAGAGCACACCACGTGCCTCTTCAGAAACTTTCCTGTCTGTGTGTGTGTGTGTGTGTGCGCGCGCGCGCATGTGTGTGTGTGTGTGATTTTAAAGAAAATGAACCATATTATATGGATATCACACTGTAAAGTCTTTGCTTACCCATGTGGATCACATGATCATACATAGCACTCACATCAGTAGACAAGTATTCACCACATTTTCATTTCATTTCATTTCATTTTATAGCTGGAGTCTCACTCTTGTCGCCTAGGCTGGAGTGCAGTTGCACGCTGATGGCCACCACAGCCTCGACCTGCTGGGCTCAGGCGATCCTTCCACCTCAGCCTTCCAAGTAGCTGGAACTACAGATGCACGCCACCATACCCAGCTAGTTTGTGTGACTTATTGTAGAGATGAGGTCTCACCAAGTTGCCCAAGCTGGTCTTGAACCTACAGGCTCAGGCATTCCTCTTGCCTTGGCCTCCCAAAGTGCTGGGATGACAGGCTGAACCACCGCATCTGGCCCACCACATCATTTTAAAGTCAGCACAACATCCTACCTGTCCTTTATGCCACATCTTAAAATTTCTTTTTTTTGTCAGACTCTCACTCTGTCCCCCAGGCTGGAGTGCAGTGGCACGCTCGTGGCTGCCACAACCTCCACTCTTGACTCAAGTGATCCTTCCACCTCAGCCTTCCAAGGAGCTGGGACTACAGGCACGCTCCACCACACCTGGCTAATTTTTGTATTGGTTGTAGGGATGAGCTCTCGCAAAGTTCCCAGGCTGGTCTTGAACTCCCGGGCTCAAGTAATCCTCATGCCTCAGTCTCCCAAAGTGCTGGAATTACAGGTGTGAACCACCAAGCTGGCCAACATTTCGAACATTTAAGCAACTCTGCTCTGATGCTCATTACTCAGCCATCTTTGCACCCAGAACTCTTTCCTTGGGACAAAGTCCATCTGTGAAATTGGAGTAACAACAGCTTTGCGCTTTGGGAAGGACTTAGTGTGTTCCCACCTTGCTGCTATTGTTTTTCTTTTTCTTTTTCTTTTTTTTTTTTGAGTTGGAGTCTCACTCTGTCGCCCAG